>NC_060286.1:39667061-39690122 GCF_021613505.1 Equus quagga
CTCATACACACACTCACACACTCTCATACACACACTCACATTCTCACACTTACACACGTGCACTCACACTCATACACTGTCACACACGCACTCACACACTCTCATACACACTCACACACTCACACTCTCTCATGCACACACTCACACATTCTCTCACACACATGCACTCAGACACTCATACACACTCACACACTCTCGTGCACACCCACGCGTTTTCTGCATTCAGCCTGTCTCCTCACTGTCCTGGAGACCCTTGAGGACAGGGATGGTGTCTATCCCTCTGCGTGTCCCAGGCAGGTCTCAGGCAGGGCGCATTGTATTTTCTCAGTAAATATTTGTTGAATGAAGTGCATGAGCCCTTAGGTGGTTTGTGCAAGAGCATCAGTTACCTGGAGGGTCTACATTTATTTTTGTTACTGCAGCTACATCATAATTCTTGAAGTCACGTAAAATGATTACTCCTACTTCACTCTTCTTTTTCAAAATTATTGTAGCTATTCTAGCTCCTTTGCCTTTCCATATAAAATTTAGTATAATCTTGCCCATATCTACAAAAGCCTGGCTGGAATTTTGACAGGAACTGTGTTAAACCACTTTATTAATTCGGGAGAATTTATCTCTTTCCTGTAACGAGTCTTCCAACATGAACACAGCACGTCGCCCCCTTTATTTAAACCTCCTCTGACTTCTTCCATCAGTATTTTACAGTTTTCGGCCTGCAAGTTCTGTACAAGTTTTGTTAGATTTACACCCAAGTATGTTTTTGTGCGTTTGTAAATGATATTGTATTTTTTGTTTTGATTTTCAGGTGTTCATTGCTAGTATGTAGAAATGCAATTGACTTTTGTATGTTTATCTTGTATCCTGCGACCTTGCCGAGCTCGCTTATTAGATCTGGGAGTCTTGGTGTAGATCTCTTGGGATTTTCTCCGCAGACCACCATGTCATCTGCAGGTGGAGGCTTATCTTGATTATTGCCTTCTCTTTATAGTACACGATCCTGATTTTCCATTTATAATAATAGCATAATGTTTCCCTTTTAAACAAGTTTATGTAAAGTGGACTGATTTAAATAAAAATATTCTACAAAATAGTAGCAGAGGAAGGGCAGAGATAGGACAAAAATTGTAATCTGTGACACAGCTGGAGAACCCCAGCGTTATATCGTGTAAGGCTCACACCAGCCCTGCCAGGCAGGTGTACGTGAGTAAATCGAGGCTCACAGGGGTGAACTAACTTGTCTAAGATCCCACAGAAAACCAGAGTCAGAGGTGGGATACAAACCCAAGTCCAAGTGGCCCCATGGCCCCTGCGGCCCCAACGGCTCCCTGTGGCTCTGGAAGGAAAATGGTGGGGGTCCCGTGTGAAAGCATCAAGGAGGAGGGGCAGACAGGAAGACACTGCTGGTATTGATTGGGTTTTTACCCCTATCTTTATGGTTCGCTGCTTCTTAAAAACCCAGAAACTGGCCGCTTGGGTCAGCTGCAGATAAAAACTCTGAAGGAAGTCTTTCCACTTTGAGTTAGGTAACGCAGAGGGTCTTCGCCGGTGTATCTGGTACACCAAAGCCCTCCTAACACGCTCCCCCTAGCTTCTCCTCCAGGTGGCTGTCCTAATTCACTTTTATGCAAACAGCCTCAACAGATCTAATAAAAATCTCTCCCTCCAAACAAGACGTTTCATGACATCACTCCCCTCTTGGGAAGCTGGGAAGACGACCTGCCATTTGATGAAAGAGGAGGATTCGTTTTTATGGTCTGCCCCTGCTAATGTGTGTTTAGATGGAGCAGGACGATCAATACCGAGGAGAGGATGCCAGTTTGACTCACCAGACCTGGGGAAAGGACGCCGCTTCCCCATCCATTTTTATAAATCACTTTAAGGCCTATTGATCTTTCCCTGGGCACCAAGGGGCACTAACCCCCGGGACAGCGGCCTGTCAGGCCCTTTAACCCTTTCTGATGTCCCCTCTCCCAGAAGGAGCCATCAGTTCGTCACCCACCACGGGACAGCAGCTCACAGAGACTTGAGCCGATGCCCCGTCCTGGGGTCCCAAAGTCTGGCTGAACTAATTCACTAAACGTTGCTTTCAAAGGATTTGGGAAATAAGGAAGTGCCCTTTACCCCCCCGCCCCACACACACACACATATACATGAATACACACATGCTTACACACACCATCTCATACACACTTACAGAGACCGGTGTAAACCTGGCACTAAGATAAATCTGGGGCACAAAGCTCATTTACAAGCAACAGGTCTGTAACCACCTGTAGCCACCAAGACAGAAGCCCATTGAGTGTCTCTCCAACCAGATTCATTTGGACCCAATTTCACAACTCGGGAAGGTGGGAAAATGTTGTATAGAGGAGTTTGTTCTGGGCCACCCCAAGTTGCAGGGACGACTCTCCTCTGGGTCTCTGCCCAGAGATGTCACCCGCACATCGAACTAACGGTTCTCAGCCACACACTACTAAGCACGTGCACCACAGAGATAACCCTTGATATGTCCCAAGTTGTTACTAAAAACAATTGTGTAAAAGAGGGTTTGGGATATTTTTATAACTTAGAGCAGAATTCACCTCTGGCGATCGAGCATTCGAATCCCAACCTGCTTCCTTGAGTTGGGAAGTCCTTGGCCCTGTGGCCTGACACGTCTCTATCACGGCAGCTGCTGGTGGCCCTTCATCATTGCAGGGGATTGTGTGGCATCGTAGCGTCAGTGGGATTGGGGTCCACACATGACCATGGAGGGATGGGATCCAGCCAGTGGCTGGGAGCCCATGTGGGGCTCGGGGTGCAGGTGAGGCATCAGAGACATGGGTGCTGGGCGGTTGGCTGTGGTGAGGGGACTCCTACAGAGAGCCACCAGCATCCTCAGTGATGGCCAATCATGGGCGGCCTCTGAGACGGCACCTGCTGGCCCGGGGTCCAATGGACACCTCTCAAGGGTGGGAGCCCCAGGTGCTCCTGGGAAAAGGAAGCAGGAGGCGTGGGGTGGGGACTTGCTCCGTCCTTGAACTAACCTTGAGGATGCCTCCCTTTTTATCTTAATCACCATTGGAGCCATTGCTTTTATGGAATTAAAACCAAAACTTCCAACAGGAATAGGAATTAGATACTGCAGATTCCGTGAGGGCGGGGGAGGAGAGCGGAGGGGAGCGGTGCCTCTGGCCTGACGCCTCCTCCGTTCCTCAGCCCTTGCCCCCCACTGATCTTCCTGCTCCCCTCTTGGCCCTTCCAGGCCATTCTCTCCAATCTGGCAAACAGGGTGGTCTTTCCAAGGCACCAAGAGACCACGTCACCTCCCACTGAAAACGTTCAGTCTTCTGCCACCAAGAGGATAAAACCAGACCTCGTTCCCTGGCTTTGAAGATCCTTTAGTGTCTGGCCCCGGGAGCTTTGTCTGCCTGCAAACCCCGCCCCCCTTACAGCCACAAACCCCATTCCAGACCCCGGGCCCCTTGGAGCCCCTCGGGGCCCCTCGCATTGTGTGTCCACATGTCCTCTCATTTGTTCACATTCCTGTATCGTTACCTCAACTTCAGGTGGAGAAATCGAGGTTCAAGAGGACTGAGCTGCTTGCCAGAGTCACACGCCCATGAACGCCCAGACCCAAAGCCCACACACTCTCTCCCCCAGGACAAGGGCTGACGGTCAAGACTTGACGTTTTCTCTGCCCTTCACAGCCACAGGGGAGCAGGAGCAGCGTCGCCCTATGGTTCACGGGCAGCCCTGGGCTGCACCCCACCTTCCCCTCTTCCCACTGGGTGACCTTCGGTGGGTCACTGAACCTCTCTGGGCAGTCAATCTGTAAAGTGGAGCAAAAAACCCAGCCTGGAATGACTGCAAGGCTTACCGTGAGGGATGGACGTGATTTCCTGGGCTTTTCAAGCACATGTAATAGACACCCACCCACAGCCCTCCCAGGAGCTGGATCTTGCCACTTGGGAAGGTGGGAGAGCAGACAGGAGCTTGACCTGACCCCCACACACACAAACTTCAGAGATAACCCTGCTCTGGAAGCCCCTAGGATCTCCTTGCCTCTCCATCCCGCAGGTCTCCATCAGAACCAGGAGCTCTGAGTCAACTCCGAGAGGCTGTGATCAACAGCTGTGCTGGGAGGACGAGAGGGAAACAGATGTGGCCGGAAGGAGCTGGGAACACTACTACAGGCCTGACTCAAGCAGACAAGCACTGATCTGGAGAACCGTTTGCTTGTGGAAGAATCTATTTACCCATACCTCGCTGTGTGACCCTGGGTGAGTTCCTGAACTTCTCTGAACCTCAGTTCCTACAATCCTAAAACCAAAACATTAGGCTAGTCTCTTAGATCTTTCCAGGCGTTAGAAGTCCACACTGTATCACCAATACTCCCAACTCTGTGCCATGAGGCATGATCACCCTGCCACCCTAGGGGCTGTCTTGATCCCATGTTCAACGTGAGCAAACTGAAGCTTCGTGAACCACGTTGTTCCCAAGGTTGCAGAACGAGTGGGGGAGGGGAGACAGGAGCAGAACCGGCTCCATCTGCCTCCAGGGTGGTGCCCTGCCCTCCCGCTGTGCAGGCACTGGCCTGAACCGGCTGGCCGGCCCCCCAGCCTCCCATGCTGGTGGGAGGGCCGCCAGGCACAGCCAGTGTGTCCTCCACGGCGCCCGTGCCAAGCGGCCCTGCCCAGACCGCACGAGGAGCTGGCCGCAGCCTGCCAGCCTGGTTCTCATTTAGAGCGAGCCCGGCTGCAGCCCAGACATTCCAGAGGGGACAGCCGACGCCAAGCCCGCCCCTGGCTGAGGAAACCGGGCTGCACACAGCCCCGTGGGCAGGACGCACCACAATGTTTTCCCTCCTCTGTGGACATTGCAAAAGTTGCTTAACCCCTCGAGGAGTGCGGTCCACTCTTTTTGGGCCCTGACCCCGGCCTTCAAGGCCCCTGCAGCCAGGAATCAAAGTGAGTCTGCAGACCAGGCCGGACGCCACTTGGCTCTCCCCCATCAGCCCTCCTCTGGATCCGGGCTCAGGCTGGTCTCCACCCCTGAGACAGCCTCACCTCCAGCTGGGAGTGCATCCCGAGGCTTCCTGGCGGAGGAGGCATTGGAACACACAGTTGCCACTAATTGTGTGTCAGCTGCTGGCTGAAGCGAGGTCCCCCTCCCACCTCCCGGGAAGGTGCAGGTGGAATCGCTCTAGCCGCCCCTGGAAGAGTCCTACCCTTCACACATCCTTGAGTGAGTTAATTATAGATTGCCGCCTAATGACATAAGTAGCGCTCCTGAATTCCGCCAAAGTGACAATTTGCCATCAGCATAAAGCTGCCACTTGTGCTGCTAGCCGGCCGGCCGGGCATCTGGGCACGAGACTCCTGGTTCGTTCTGCCACCTCCCTCCGCCTCCCATCCCGCACTCAGATTATGCTGGCTCGGCTTGCTGGTCAAAACAAATTCTCTCTCCTGGTGGGGCTGCCATGTCAGCCCCCGAGGTAGGGCTTTTTCTTTTTTCCCTTATCTTTTTTTCCTCTGATTTATAAACCCTTGCTAAGGGACTTTAAAAAAACAGTTCCCACAGCCAAGTGGTTTCTTAAAAAATTAAAAATAGAGTTACCATATGATCCAGCAATTCCACTTCTGAGTATACACCCCAAAGAATTGAAAGCAGGGACCCATGTGCACAGTGGCCTTATTCTCAGTAGCCAAAGGTGAAAGCAACCCAAGCGTCCATCGATGGATGAATGGATAAGCAAAATGGGGCATATACACACAACGGAATATTACTCAGCCTGGAAAAGGAAGGACAATCTGACACAGGCTACAACACAGATGGACCCTAAGCCGGTCATAAAAAGGACAAACAGTGTGTAGTTCCACTTATATGAGGCAGCAGATCAGGCAAATTCATAGAGACAGAAAGTGGACGGCGGGTGCCGGGGCGGTGGGAAGGGGTTGGAGAAGCACTGTTTAGTGGGGACAGAGTTTTACAAGATGCAAAGAGTTCTGGAGACAGACGGTGGTGATGGTTGCACAATAATGTGAATGCACTTGATGCCACGGAACTGTACGCTTAAAGATGGTTAAGATGGTAAAGTTTGTTACATGTATCTCACCACAGTAAAAAAAAAAACTGTTACAAAACAGCAAGCAGCTCCCTCCCCCGGCTCCCTGGAAGTGGCCTCCATCCGAGGGGCTCACAGGTCGATCCGATGCCGGAGAAATCAGCACCCCGAAAGCTCGGAGCATCCTGCACGTGCAGGCGTTGCAGCAGGATAGCTCGACCCAGACCTCGCTTGATGCCCAGAGACCCACAAGGAGAGCGAAGGAAGTGACCCGCCCAGGGGCACCTACCCCCGGAAGCAGAGCCAGACCAGGGGCGGGCATCCAGCCCTGACTCCACGGCTGCTCTCTCTGCTGCACAGAGAACCACACGCAGTGAAGGAGGATGCATGCCCCCCTCCCAGAGACCCCGTCCAGGGAGGCAGTTGGGAAGGATGCTAGCGCCTTCAGTAAAGTCTTACAATGACATTCTGGCCTCCCCTCCCGCAAACCACACACCCGGGGATAGGGGCAGGCGGGTCAGGAGGCCGGGCCATGGGTTGTGCCCCTCCTGACCAGGGCCCTTTGGTCGTCTCCAACCTCCCCTGTAGATCAGAGTATGCTGGGCGTAGACAGAAACTGGCCCGAGGATGTAGATGTGCTTTCATCTGGGTCCAGTGTGTTTGACCAAAGCTGGTCCCACCCTCCACCAAGTTCCAAGGGTGGGCACATGACCCAGGCCTGGCCAATCAGAGCACTGGAACCCCCTACTACCAACCACAGGAAGCACCAGAGGTGGATATGTGATCCAAGTGGGTCAATCAGAGTGGACTCCAGAACTTTCTCTGGAATAATTGAGAAAAATACTACCTCTTCCCTCGAGGATGAATGAGTCACTGTTTGGAGCTCCTAGTAGCCATCTTTGCCACCTTGTAGAGAATGCAGCCAACATAGAGAAAAGCAGGATGATGGAGAAAGAGAGCTTGCCACTGTCTCTGAGCACCCAGATCCAGCCATACCTGAGGCTAGAATTATCCCCACAGACTTTAATAAACTCCATTTGCTCTTTAAGTCATTTTGAATGAGGTTTCTGTCACTCGGAACCAAAAGAATTCTATTTGATGCAGAAACGCCTCCTCAGAATGAATCTCTGCTGGCTTTGGCCCACTGATGTTCCCTCTCCCTGTATTAGTTAGGGCGTGCTAGCAGCTGTAACAAACAGCCTCCAGCCCTCAGTGGCTTAACACAGTGAAGGTTTATTTCTGACTCATGGCCCAGTCCTCTGCAGGGAGGGGGAGGTCAGTGGGGAGTGGCCTGGCTCCAAGTAGCCATCTGAGAACCCAGGTTCTTTCCATCAAGTGGATCCACCCTCCCAACCCCCTCCCACCCCACCCCCCGCCAACCCTTAGCTCTCAGAGTGTCCACTCGGGCCTGTGTTTGCCTCTGATGAATGAGGAGAAGACACAGCAGTTTTAACAGCCCAGCTCGGAGCTGACAGTCTCATCTGCTGGTCCACCATGAGTGAGAACCTGGCTCAGGGAAAGGAGGCCCCTCATGTCGCCTGGCATCCTCTGTCCTCCCCACCCCTCCCCGGTCCTTCTACACTCGCCCTGCCCCCAGGCTGAGGCTGTTTGCCTTCACTACTGGACTCGCCTGCCCCCCACCCTTGACTCACTTGCAGTTTCACTGTGATGGCCTGGAGGGCCTTTGCCCTGTCTAAAGGCCTGGCATGATTTGACCTCTGGCCTCTGACACTGCAGGGCTGGCACCACCTGCCCCACCCTCCCTTGGAAAGGTTTCTGGGGTGGAAGGGGAGGGCGCTGGGTGAAGACCAGGGGAAGGATGGACACAAAATGATGCCCGTAGTAGCCGGGATGCCTGCTGCCACCCTGCTGGCCTCTGTCTGCTCCCCCTCCTCCTTTCCTCCTCCCCCCCCCCATCACTGCCCAGTCAATCCTCAAATGGAGACCCAAGAGGGACTTGCAGAATGTGTCATTAACCCAGCACACTTTACAGATGGGGGATGAGTGAGTTACGGGGCTGGGCGCAGGCTCAGGTCTCCCCTCCCTGTCCAGGGCTAGACCTGGGCCAGCTCCCAAGCCTTGTCCAGGAGAGGACAGAAGAACAGATGGACAGACGAGTGGACAGGAAGGAACCAGCA
This sequence comes from Equus quagga, assembly GCF_021613505.1. Taxonomy (NCBI): domain Eukaryota; kingdom Metazoa; phylum Chordata; class Mammalia; order Perissodactyla; family Equidae; genus Equus; species Equus quagga. Next base: position 39,675,249 of record NC_060286.1, read on the forward strand.
TTTAAGGATCACCTGCTGAATGCCCAAGCCTGTGGAAGCTGCTTTTGGCATCATTTCACTTAATCAGTTCCCAGTTTGACATGACAGGTGATACGGCAGGTCCCTGTGGAGCGAGGGAAAGTTCAGGCTCAGAGAGGAGAAGGGGGCAGCTGGCCAGGTGCAAGGACCGGCGGCAGAGCCCGACCTTGCTGCAGACGGAGACCGAAGGGAGCTCAGCGCCGCCTGTCGCTCATGTCTCCTGTCCCCGCACCAGCGGCCCTGGACGCCAGCTCCAGAGAACCTGTGAGCTGGGCTCCGGGGAGGAAGAGCCGGAGAGCTCAGAAGCTTGGCACACAAAGGCGCCAGGAGGGAGGGAAGGGGAGAAAGAAAGAGAGCCAGTGAAAACCAAGGTGCTGGGAAAGAAAAGCCGAGGACAAAGCCCGTTAACATTGCGAGTTAAAAACCCATTCAATGTAAAGTTTCATTTGTCCCCTAACCGCAGGCACCCTTGGCTGGAGCCGCTGTCCCAGCTCCCCTCCTTGTCGCGACTGATCCGCGCTTCCTGGCAGTGGAACAGGGGCTGCGTGCTGACGGCCCTCCCGACGTGCTGCAGGTGGACATTTCTGTTTGAAATTTAAGGAGAATTCTCTCATGGCTGCAAACATGATGCAAAAGGCCACTGTGAGGCCTTTTCTCCATTTCTGCTGCCCCCACCCTTGGCTCATGTTCTGGGGCCAGGACGGAAGCCTCTGGACTGTGGCCGCGGGGGTCAGAGGCAGAGGAACACACGGCCCACGTGGCCTGGGATTCTGCCCACCCTCCGAGTCTCCCGGCGGGCCCTGGGTTCCATCCTCCTCTCTGTGTTCCCACAAGGAGCCCAAATGGGATCTGAGGACCCCTCCCCACCAGCAGGCCACAGTACGTGCCCCAGCTCCTGCTTCAGCCCCAACCATGTCAGAGACAGCAGAAGGGTCCTGGCTAGGGAGCAGGGAGTGTGAAAAATAGTCTGCTCTTTGCCAAAACTGACCTCTTCCCCGAGACCCGGGTGTCCATCACCTATGGGTTTTTTCATTTCCCTCTGAGACGGTGAAGGCAGGCGACACAATTTAGTCCATTACACCTCACTGTGTTTTTGAGACCTCTGTCATCGCTCACACGACCATCATGCTGACCCACAACTGGCTGCCTGCCTGCAGCCTCTCTCCTCCCATCTAAGTTGGGTCAGAGTGACAGAGAACATTCTAAAACCTGAACACATGACACCCCAGGCCTCCTCAGCCAACCTCCTTAGCCAAGAACTTAAGATCCTACAAATCTTGGACCTTTCCCAGCCTCCCATCTCACTCATCCAAGGCCTCTCACCCTCCCTGCTCACGCTGGACTAAGTGACTCATGGTTCTGACAAGGCCTGTGCTTCCTTATACCTCAGGGCCTTTGCACATGCTACCTCTGGAACCCCACCCCCACCCCCACCCTTTCCTCCTTCTTTACTTGGCTGACTCCTGCTCCATCCTTCAGGCAGCCCCTCCTCCAGGAAGCCTCTGCTCACCTCTCACCCCTCCCCAGGCTGGCTCTGTGCCCTCTGTGGGCCCACAGTCCCATGCAATCTCTCTGGTAACTTCTGCGTTAGTGTTGCCTGCTTCTGGCCTGTCTCTCCACCAACCCAGCAAGTCCTTGGGGCAGGGACTGAGTCCAAGTCCTCTGTGTTTTCACGCTCGGCAGTGGGGGCCGTCACGTCTGTCGCTCACACGTGGTGTCTAGCTGCTGATTGCCGGGCGCAGGGCAGCCGGTGGGCCTGCAACAGCTCCATCTTCCTGAATGCTCCTCAGCTCTCCGACTCCCCGCCCGTGTGTGTTTCCCTTCATGATGAAGGACACCGGCTATCCAGGCGGGAGCCCCTGGAGAACGTCATCGGGGTTGGAGGCAGTGAGAGCGGACACGGGTGCCCATCCATCCCTGTGCCTCCCAGCACTGCTCAAGATGCCAGCTGACTCCTGACCTTCCCACTTCCCATCGCTCCTCCCTTCCCAGCTGCCTGCTCTGCAGGCTGGAAGCTCCAGCATCGGAAGTGAAGCCAACAGACGGAGAGCGGCTGCTTAAGCAGCCCCCACGGTGGTGCGAGGTCAACCCCTGCAGCAGATCCCTTTACGTCTACACTTACTGGTACCCACTGGTGCTTCTGCTTCTCGGACCCCACGCTCACTGAGACAAGAAGACAGGCCCCCGAGTGGCTCCACGTCAGACTCAAATGCAAGCAAGGTTCTGAGACGGGGACACCGCAGCCTCGTGGAGCAGGAGCGCCAGGGAGAGCTGCAGGCAGGGGTGACGTCTGAGCTCAGCCTTGAAGGGCAGGAGCAGAGCTGCAGGAGAGAGCGGCCCCCAGGCTGAGGGAGGAGGCCCAAGTGGAATGGGTGGCCTCACCAGGCCCCACCGGAGCCAGCCCTCCGGCGTGTGGGAGGAAGTCGACCCAAGGGTCCCCAGCCCCAGCTCCCAGGCCTGAGGGGTGATGCCAACCCAGGCCTGGCTGCTTTGTCCTTCCCCCCAGGCCTGTGGTCCCCACCATGGAGAATGAATGTCAATCACGGGAGAAAACTGCACTGAGCCCAACATAAAGGGGAGGCTCAGGGGCTGGCTTTTTTGATTGAGAAGAGGGCTGAGCCCCGGGTGGCCCCTGGTGGCAGAATTTGACCGACCTAGGAGCAGAGTGGAGCTCTGCCTTGCTTCCAGGAGAGCGTGGGGAGACGGCAAGCCCATGGCGCTCCCTCCGCCCAGCAAGGCTGCCTAGGAGCCGTGGTGGGACCTCAGCTGGGTGAGGGCCTGAGATGCTACAAACAGCACTCAGTGGCCTGGGAAGATGGTCTTGGGCCTCCCTGCTCGCCTGAAAAACAGCTGGGAGAGGACCACCTCCAGGAGGCCAGCAACATGCCAGGGACCACACAGAATCGGGAGGCCTGAGCGGTGCCAATGTGGACAGGCGATGACCACGGTGGACCATGCACGCTCCCCTCTACAAGCCACTCAGAATATCTAAACTCGACCACAGGGTGAGGGGTGAGCCTCGGCCCTGTTTCTGTCATTTGGAACTCAGTCTGGTCATAAAACCTTCAAGGAGGCCCCTGGCACAGCCCCAGGCAGTGGCCTGAGATTTGCAGAGACCGATCTCCAAGTTCGTGTTTCAAAACGACCCCCATGCAGTCGCTGGCATTAGAAATGCGGCCGCCTCTGGAAGGACCGACAGCTGTGGGGGGAGGATTTCCAGCAGCAGTGGAAAAAGCCAGAGCAAGATTTAAAACTAACCAGCAAAACCAATTGGAAACAGCAGGGGAATTTGCTGTGAAAGTTGGTCTCGAGCGCACCCCGTCCATAATTACTCATTTCTAAAGTGTCACGATTCTCCTGCCAAAATGATGGCTTCTCTTCACTTATTAAACTCCGTTCACACCACTCCTTCTTTGTCCTGCAAAAATGGATCTCACTCAAAAAAGAAATTAGAAAAATAATTGATGTAATAACCATAACCTTGAAAATACTTCTGCCAGAATTTAAGAGCAGAAGGGAAAGAGGCCCAAAATAAAGTCATCGCTCTGGAAATCAGAAACCTAAATTAGTTCTAAGCGCGGGCTGCACCCACTGCTCCGCCAACTGCCTGGAGGTGAACGTGAGTGATCCTTGCTCCCGTTACGCGGGAGGTGGGACCGAGCCCTGCTGCACAATGCACAGGACGCAGACCTCAGCTGCCACAACTAGAGAGGAAGGCCAGTGGGTCCTATCTCCTGTTTTTACAGATGGGGAAACTGAGCTCGCAGATATACCAGTTCTCTTTCCAGGTGCATGACAAGACGGCAGGTCCTCACCTCCTGTGAAGGAAGGTGTGGCCATATGACTCGCTTTGGCCACTGAGATGTGAGTGGAAGTAACATGTGTCGATTCTGGGCGGAAGCTCTGAGACTCTCCGTACGATTCATCACGGTCCGTTTTTGCTGCCTTTGTGATTATAAGGCCCCAGTTGGGGTGATTCTGCATCAGCCTGCATTTCTGAGTGGCTATGACAAACAGCCCTCCTGCTGACCAGCGTTAGACATGTGGCAAGAGCTCAAATTAAGCCTTTGTTGTGTTTAAATCACTGTATGTGGGGGATGTTTGTTACTGCAACATAGCCTATCTCCCCCTGACAGATACACATTTTTGTGATGATGGCACTGATCTGTTGCTCTGGTTTTTCTTAGTAAGGTCAATAATGGCAGGATCTATGTTTCATTTTGGCTACCATGGACACCCAATGCCTACCACCTAGTTGGGCTCAGATGTTTGTTGAATGAATGAACAAAGACTCAAAGAATGAGTCAAAAAACAAGACAACGTAAACTGACGTTTCCTGAACTGTGGAGACACATCTGATAAGTGTGCAGATAAGATAGTCCACCCTCTAGGGATGGAAGAACATGGCACACAGGCTCTTAATTCTAAGCCCAAACCCACCCAAGTAACTATTCGCTATTATGTCTTAAAGTAGGGCAAAGAGGTCCAGAGCACATGGGTGAACTGCCCAAGGTCACAGCCAGCAGTGGAGAAGCCAGCTTGACTCCAGAGCCGGGCATGGTCCCCTGCCTGCTCGGAGCTCCCACTCCAGGACAGGAGCCGCAGGCAGAAGCCCGTACCCTCGCTGCCCTGCCCCTCTCTGTCCAATTTGCACAGGCGGAAGCTCAAAGATGAAGTGAGCAAGCGTGTGTCAAATGTCAATCTAGCATCAGCCTTCAGACGCCTCTTTGAGAAAGCGGAACCCCCAGGAGTCAGGAAGCCTGCTGTCAGAAAGAGCCCCGAGCTGCTTATCAGGGATCCTACATTCCAGGCCTGCCAGCCGCGTCATCTCCTCCCTGGGCCTCAGTTTCTCCTATTAGCATGGCAGACAGGCTGGACAAAATCATGCCCAGGATGCGTTCCAGCTCTAAAGTCTTCCACTTCCTGCGAACATCCCTCTGGCTGACGAAGGAAAGTCAAACCCTTTTAAGAAAATCACTAAAGCCCTAAAATTACGTGGAAGCCTTTGAGATCCCTGAAAGAAAAGCATTTGGTAAATCCCCTCTATTATTTCCAAAGGATATTTTCTATTATTATTATTTACCAAAGGAATTTCTGGACAGAGTTAAGTGCCTCTGAGCCTACAAAATAACCATCTCTTCGAAACATAACCAAAGGGTCTGAATATTCTCGGCTCATGACTTTTCCTTTGAAACGCGTTCTCTGCTGTACAAAGGATTTTCTTCTTTTTTCCAGTTTCTCTAAGTTTAAGTGAAACACACACATTTTCCTCTTTTTTCCAATTCCTCTAAGTTTAAGCGAAACACACACACAAAACTTCATCATGATTACCAACCTAGAAAACTTTTAACTTAGCCAAACAGCCTAAAAACACATCATTTAGGATGTGCCCCGTATCGTCCACTATCCTGGGGATCGGTTATTAGAAGCAAGACCAAAATGCTCCATATTTATTGGGAACTGCGAGCCAGGCTCTGTTCCAAGACCTTGCTATGCAGTATCTCATTTAAACCTCCGCATAACTCGATGAGATGGGGAAACTGAGACTAAGAGACGTTTAATCTAAGCGGGTCTGAGATCACGCAGCTGGAGCTGGAGTCAGGATTCGGGCCTGGTTCTTACAGACTCTTGAGTCCATGCTTTTAAGTATTATGCTAAGTTCTCTCCCATGCACTGGCTCATTGAATCCTCACACCCAGCCTACAAGGCAAGTTGAGGAGCCCCATAATGCAGATAAGGAAACTGAGGATGGGCCAGATCAAGTCATTGGCCCAAGGTCGTGCAGAGTGAGCATCTGTCTGTGAAGCCAGGATTCCAACTCTATTCCATCGGACCTGAACGCCGTTTGCCTGACTCCACACTACTCCTGGGCAATACAGGCATCATGGCGGACGCTCCTGTCCCTTGGGCCTAATGGGTGGCCCACTGTGTTGCTAGTGGCAACTCCCAGAACTTCCAAGTCTTATGCGAACAAGCGAACAAGGGAATTCTTCGTGGTGCCAGTGAGCATGTGTGGCCAAAGGACAGATGAAACCTCAGGAGCCGGGTGGTAAGCTCAGCATTTGGTGGGCATGGCAGCCATGCCTTCTCCTGCCCAGGGACCCGGGCCCTGTCAGGAATTCCACAGCAGGCAGCTGTTTGAAAAGGTTAATAACTCGGCCCATAAAAATGTACAGCGAGTTGCAACTTGGCCCCAGCTGCCTCAGACCAGGAGAGAAGCTAGAGTTTGCAAAATATGGTTTGAATAGTCCCACCCCCCTCCCTTTTTTTTTTCTTTAGTTTTAAGAGTGGAAGAAACATAGAAGTTTTGTGGTTTCACACTGGTCTTTTTATGGTTCAAAAGACTCCCAAACAGAGTTGATTTAAAAATGTGCCCGCAGAGTGCCAACCGTTGGGCGGGCATTTTCAAGGACGCACGCTATCCGGGGCTGAGACTGTGGAACTTGAATTCCTCGTTGGCTCAAAGAAAAGGTTTTGTTCTCAAACAAAAGACCCATCCTGACTCAACAACTGTTTGTGTCTTGACCTCTGCGCCCAAATCCCAAATCTGCTCACAAGAGGCAACTTGATCCAAAGGAATGAGCACAGGCTTGGATCCCGCCAGCAAAACCCGACACCTGGCCCTGGCTCTTCTTGGCTTTGGGACCCAGGAATCTTAGGAATCCCAGAGCATCCTCACTCTCCCCATCTCTATAAGGGGCACAGTGAGTTCTACCTGTAGGGTTGTTGAAAGACCTGAAAGAGACAATATTCATAAAGTGTAAAGTGGACTCGTCCATCCTTTCACGAGATAATTGCTCACCACTTACTAAGTGCAGGGTGTTATCTTAATACTAGAAAGTGAACAGTGAACGACGCAGATCTCGTCCCTGCCCTGGTAGAGCCCACGTTTTTGTTGGGGAGAGACCATAAACTAGTAAAGACATAATTGAGATCATATTTGATGACAAAGGCTTGAAGAGCAAAGCTGGGTAATGGAATCCAGGGGGAGGGGGAGGGGCCATTCTGCTTCAGCAGAGGAAATCCGTGAAGGCTTCTCGGAGGAGTTGGCACTTGAACTGAGGCTGAAGGATATGAAGGAGGTAGCCATGGAAAGATAGTTGAGGGCAAAGTGTTCCAGACAGAAGGATTGGCAAGTGCAAAGGCCCTGGGGCAGAATGAGAAGGCCAAGTGAGAGCAAGTGAGCTAGCAGCGAGTGGAGGAGATAAGGATGCAGGAGAATGCGGGGGCCAGCTCAGTGGATACTGTGAAGGCTGTAGTAAGGGGTTGTATTGAGCTTTATTCTACGTTCTATGGGAAGCCATTGGTGGGTTTTAAGCAGTAGAATCAGAGGATTAATTTGTGCTCTGACTCTGCTAGATGGGGACAGATAATGGTAAAAGAAGTTGGAAAACAAGGGACCAGCTAGAAGACTTCCTCAGTCTAGGCAAAAGATGACCAACAATCATGGCAGCAATGGAGATGGAGAAAAGCATATCACTTTTGGGACTTACCTTGGAGGTAGGGCCATGGACCAGATGGCACCCAGAGAGGAGAAGAAAGCCCACGGGCGCCCAACCTTTAGAAGCGGATAAAGGACAGCAGGAACAGTGGCCAGTGACGTGGGAAGAAAGCAGGAGAGTGCAGAGTCCTGGAAGCATTGCAGAGAAAGACTTTGGGGAAGAAGGGAACGGTCAGCTGAGCCGACTGAGCAAGAGGAGGGCAGAGCACGGCCCCGTGGATTTGGCCAGATGGAAGTCTCGTTGGCGGCCTTGGAATAAGCCTCTTCGGTGAGGGAGATGAGGAAGCAGACTGCAGATGCAGCCAGCTCTCTCAATAAGTTCAACACACACGAGGTATTTTTAAAACTCCTCCTTTAGGAATGGAAGTTGAACACCTCATACCTTCCATTGATAGAGACCTTTAAAGTTTACACAGCAGTTTTACATCCTTTGCCTTATTCCTGGTGACTTATGTGGCTCCTTTCATGATAATAAAAATATCCACAATAATAACAACTTTTGATACTCAGATGTTCATCATATGGTGGACTGAGGGGCCACTGAAAGACTGTCCACCCCATCCACCTCAAGTCCAAACAAACAAAAACGCTGGATACAATGGAACAACAAACTATTTAAATACAAAGCCAAGTTCAAATGCAAGGAGAGGAGAATCTCCATAATTTAAAATGAAGAGAAGACTCAAACCAGAGGAGCTGAGAAAAGCTGAGGACAAACTGCTCATAGGATATCAGGACTAGATTATGCCTACTGGAGACAGGAGAGGAAACGAGGCTTCACGCCTTGGGGAGGGAGAGAATGTCTCTGAGCCCCTGCGTAAAGCCAGGAACCAGGAAGCGTGGCCCACCCATGGGACATCGAGCTAAAACGTGGTTACAAAATTGGCCCAGAGCTGATCCAACCCACAGGACCCTAGCCGAAGGAAACGTGAAACCACTCAGAAGGAATGGAAAGCTCAAGAGAACCAGGCTCCCACGGAAAGCTGCCCCCATTGAAGATGAGCTCACAACAAAAAAATGACAATCTGCATGAGCAAAGAAACACCCTGAGGTCTAGTACAACCAAAGACATAGCAAATGAGAGACATTCACCTTAAGAACTTGGAATAAAAGAAAAATTTGAAAGAAACTTTAAAATAAGCATATTTAAAATCTTCGAAGAGAGACAGGAAAAAATACAAACCAAGAAATACATACAAAAACCAGACCGTATGTAAAAGCAAACACGCATCTGAAAAAAAACTATTAAATAGAGATTCTAAAAATGAAAAATACAATCATTAAAATAGAAAAGTTCAACAGGCAGGTTAAACAGATTAGATACCTTAAAGCAAAAATATTGAACTCTAAAACAGACATTTGGACATCACACAGAAAACAGAAAAAAGAGAGGTAAGTCAAATGGATGATATGAAAGAGGAATTTGAGATCTTCAAGACAGACAGAGAAAGTCCAATTTAGCTAGTTGAACTATTTTTGCAGGTCAAAAATGGTTGACTGTCAGTAATTTCATGCCGTTATATCTACGAGGTCTAATAGTTGCAGAGAGGAAAACAGAGACAATGCAGGAAAGAGACAATGTTTGAAGAGCTGAGAGCTGAGGATTGTTTGGATGAAAAAGCGCGAGGCCTCATATTGACTCAAAGCAATATAAATAAACCGTAGTGAACCTAACAAAGAAAAAAGCTTAAAAACCACCAGAGAGAAGAGACAGGAAGGATCGAATAAAGCAGACCTCTTGCCATCACTCTTCAGGTCTGGAAGACAATGATATTTTGAATTTTGAATTTTGAATTTTGAATTTTGAAGATTTACAGAAGGTACTAGAGCCCACAGTTCACGTGTGAGAACTATAAAGGGCATACACTGCAGATACACAAAAACAAAGACTTTATCACCTACAGACTCTTACTAAATAAAAGTATTACAAGAAGGCGATCAAAGTCAGAAAGATGGAGGGGACCTCAAGGAGAAACGTGTCTATCAATTGATAAACATGTTGGAACAGTAAATATGTATTGACTGCAAAAAAATAAGAATGACTAGACAAGGGGTTAAAATAAGGTAGAACTAAAATATTGGACAACGGTAATATTTTTTAGGAGGGGAGAGTTCAGAATTAAAGAGTTCTGAGGTCACTGGGTAGTTAGGGCTGAGGATAGAGATGGCTTTAGATTTTGCTAAATATTCCCCTTAAAATTTTGAGGGCAACTCCTAAAAAAAATAAATGTAGAATGTATTATTTCCAAACTGGGAGTTACAAAAAAATAAAATCAACCCCACAGATAGGAATTGGCAAACTTTTTCTGTAAGGGGACAGAGAGTAAACAGTTTCAGCTTTGGCAGCCGCACAATTTCTGTCAAAACTATTCAACGCTGCCATTGCAATGCACAAGCAGCCATAGACACTAAGTAAATAAATGAGCATGGCTGTGTCCAATAAAGCTTTATTTACAAAAATAGGTGGCAGGCCAAATTTGGCCTGCAGGCGATAGTTTGGCACTCCCTGCACTGAAGGCGAATGAAAGGATAAAAGTGAGTAATAAAGAACATGCATGCAGGTAAAAAATAAATCAAAATAATAAGTCCATTAGGAATCGCAATAAATGTAAATGGATTAAACTCATCTACTAGAATATTCAAGTTGCAGAATGCGACAGTGTGATGCCGTTTATATACAGGTTTAAAACACACAAACAATACCATTTATTATTTAGGGATATGTTTATGTGTAGTAAAAGTACAGGAAAGGACACATCCCATTCCAGAAATGGTGTCTCAGGTAGGGAGTGAGAAGGACAGATTTGGAGAGGGGTATAGATGGAATGTCAACATAACTGTCAAGGACTTTCCTTCCAAAAGAAACAAAAAAGCCAAAGCCAACTTAACACAACATTAATATTTATTTATTCTAGGTAGTGGGTGCATGAGTATTAGTTATATTGCTCTCCGTATTTTTCTTAAGTTCAAAAATACTTGACTTTTTAAGCACTTGTATACCATTTGAATTTTCACAATCCTTAGGGGGAATAGTACTATAAATTCCATAATTGCAGATGAAGAACTTGAGGTTCTAGAAAGTAAGAGACTTAGAAAGATGAGACCATAATCTTCCAAGGCTGTTAAGTGCCCTGTAGATTCTGCATGACATTTGGTGGGAACTTGTAGATGAGTATTTAGCCAACACTTCCTCTCTCCATCATCCCTGGGGCCCTGGATTCCCAGATACTCTGCTCTCCTACCTAGTCTTCCTGCCTCATCCCTTCCCACCCATCCTCTGCTCTCCCAACATTTATGGTGTGAAAATATAGCTTGAATCATACCACACTCCAGCTCCTGAGTGCCAGCTGTGGGGCTGAGGAAATAAAAACAAAGAAGACAGTTCTCCTGATGTGATTTAATTTCCAACTCAACCAACCTCTACCTGAGCAGGCATTAACTTCTCTAAGCCTCCATTTCTTCATCTGTAAAATGGAAATCACCATCCCTACCTTAAATGTTTCCTAGGGCTTTTGCAAGAATAAAGTGAAATCATGCAGCAGATTTCTGTTCTTACAGAAAAAGTCCAAAAGCATGCCATTCAGAACTGTCTTGAACTCCCTCCTCACTGTCTTTTAGCCTTGTCGCCTATTACCTTCTACACCTCTGTATCCACTCCCAAGTCAAGCCATTTATTCCACCCCGTCCAGGCATTTCTCAGGCTGTTCTCGCTTTCTGGACTGACTTCCTGCCCCAGCCCTCCAACATTAGTCAAAATTAAATTGTACCTGAAATAATATGACTTTCAAGAAGCCTTCACCAGTGAGAAGTAGCTGTTCCTTCCATTGAGCTTTCAAGTCTTTGCTTGTATATTACTATCTACATTCTTCATATCCAAACTCCTTGTTTTAATGACTAAAGTATGTGTTCCCGGAGGAATCAACCACGTGAGCCTCTAACCTTGATACTCAGTTAATGCCTCCCTAATTGACTGAACGTAGCCGTTCCCAGTTGAGCTGAGTTGAGTTAAGTGGAGTTGAACCAAGCAAGCCTAGTACAGCTGAGTTGCGTTGAGTTGAGCTGCACTGAGTCGAGTCAAGGTGGGTCCATTGAGCAGAGTTGATCCACTCTGAGCACTGCGTTGAGCGGAGCTGATGTGCACTGAGCTAAGTCAAGGTGAGTTGACCTGCATTGAGCTGAACTTAGTTGTGCTGAGCTCAGTTGAGTTGAGTCAAGCTGAACTGGATTGAGCTCCACTGGTCCAACTCTGGAAACCAAAAGTCTCACAACAGTTTGGGCTTCATAATATACACTCCGCCACCTGGTCCCAATGATACCCAATTACACACGGGTAATTTGTCCACTAGGAAGATTCTCTTGTCCTTCTTTCATCTAAACTACAAGGGCTGATCCCCCACCAGGTGGGGGCCCCAGCGAGTTGGTGGTTCAGTGACTCATGTACGTTTCCTGGGCCCTGGGACGCAGGAACCAACTGGGAGGATTTTGGGGGGTTTTGTGTAACTGTTGACTTCTGCCTGCTTAGGCAGGGCCCTTGAGTAGGGAGAAGAGTCCAAGGGAATGGCTGTCACCCCACGACTGTCCCCAGTGACAAACTCCTCCAAAGGAGAGATCAGAGTTGAGTACCGGCTGGCCAAAAATTAGTAAATACCTGCCACACCTGATGGCCCTCACAACCAGCTGGAATCCGACAAGTCCATCAGAAAGGAATTAGGTTCACAGAGGCAGCGTGTTGGGGTGGGAAAAACGTGGCCTTTGGAATCAGAGAAACCCTTGTAACTCGCAGGCCGTGTAAACCTAAGCAAATGATTTCATCACTCTGAATTTCAGTCTCCTCGTGTATCACAGGAATAAAATAAAGTAACAATATGAGCTCCCACCCCACAGTTGCTAAGAGAATTAAATGAAACGATCTTCGTAAAGCTCCTTACAGTGCATCAGACACACAGCAGGTGTCTGAAGGGTAGTCGTCCGTCCTCTCTATAAATCTACAACTGCTGTTGCTGTTTCTCTGAACCCTTCCTCGAGCTCACAGGGCTGGTGGGTTCACCCGGTCACAAGAGAGATCACGTCTGAGAGGGATGGTGTGACTCTTGGCACACCCCTGGCCCGCCCTGGAGCACCCGAGGCCGGCCACATTCCCTCTCCAGGCCCCTGCTTCCCAGTCATTAAAGGACAGGTTGGGCCACACAGCCTCTAAGAACACTTTCAGCCCTGCCATTGAGGGTCACCCACTTGGTTCCCCTGGGACCCATGAAAGCAGAGTCCCTCAGGGCCTGTCCTATGCAAACATCGGGGTGAAGAGCATGGCATCATTAGCATTGCTCATGATAAGTGGGATGTCGAGTTCCCTGGAAATGAAAAGGCTTATTTATCCGGGCCTGAAAAGGGGAGCCAACCTTCCTGCTGCTGCCGCCCACCACACTGGGCGCCTCAGTTTCTGAATGGGTCGTGCTCCTCCCACCACTGGGCCTTTGCACACACAGCCCTCGCTTCATGGAATTCTCTCCCCATGCCTTGACCTAGCTAACACCTACTCCACTCTGCCAGCAGGTCCCAGCTCAGTCTCTGTTTGCTCAGGGAAGCCCTGCCTGACCTCCCAGACTGGCCACATTCCCTGATTATACATTCTCACGGATCTCCCTGTATCAGGCATGTATTGCCATGGTAATGCTGCTTGACAAAATCACCCCAAAGCTTCACACACCCACCATGGATTACTTCTACAAGTCTGTAAGAAGGCTGGACAGTTCCGCCACTCTGGGCCAGGCTCAGGTGGGCTGGCCCTTGTATCTGTGATCAGGCTGGAGGCCAGCTCCCCTGGTACAACTCCACTACGTTCCGCAGTCTCTTATCTGCAGCAGGCTCGCCTGGGCACGTTCTCATGGTGGCAGCAGATGCCAGCAAGGCTTCTTGAGGCCTGGCCTCGGAACTGCCACAGCTCCACTTTCATTGCACCCCATTGGCCCAAGCAAATCCCGGGCCACCCACATGCGAGAGGTGGGGAGAGTTTCCACTTCTTCCTGGGGAAAGTCACATCGCGCAGGGAAGGGTGGGGAATTGGGGCCATTTTTGCAATCAGCGTCCCACACTCCCCTTTAAAGTCTGTATCAAAATTATAATTTTCCCTTTCATTTACGTGACTCTTATTATCTTACCCCCTAGCAAGTCCAGGAAGTCTGGAACCGAGTCTTGTTTTTTCCTCACCACTCTACTTCCAGTATTCATCCCTTAAGTAATTAACAAATGACCTAAAAGGAAAGGAGCATGGTTCAGGGTGTTTTTGTATATTCTTTCATTTCATCCTTAAATTAACCTGTTGAATAAACATTATGCTCCCTACTTTACCCCCTAGGAAACTAAGCCTCAGAGGGAGGAAGCAGCTCACCCAGAGTTATACACTGAGTAAGTCTCAAAAAGATGGTGTAGTGGTCACGACACAGCACAGCCAATATGTTAAGTTCTTTTCCTTCTGAGAACTCGGTAGGGTTGTATCTTTCAGGCCCCTTGAAGTTAGGTGTGACCGTGTGACTTGCCAATGAAATGTAGGCAGGAGTGACATGTGTCACTTCCCAGGAGAAGCCTTTAGGAGCTAGTGTTCAGTTCACCCTGTTGCCCCAATAGACGACAGTGTAGATAACGGCTGTTCTTTTGGCCGAGTCCCTGAGTGAGGACAACATAGAGCCAAGCCTCCAGCTGACACTTACTGGACATGGAGCATGAGCGAAAAATGAACCTTGATGGTATTAAGCCATTGAGACATTGAGGCTATTTGTTATGCAGCATAACCTAACCTATCGTGACCGATACAATGCCCACAGCTGCCAGCAGATCCTAAACAACCAGCTCTGTTCCTGGCCTATAAAGTCAGCAGAAAGGCACATCCCTGTGGTCATTTGGAGGTTAACGCTCTGACCTTAATTGAGACTCTTAGTATATTGGCCTCTTTTATGAGTGCCAAGCATCTGTGGTGTAATTTTATTTCTTCACACACAGAGGGCTCTCCAGGAACGGACACAGGGGATGCTGGGAGGGGATCAGGGGTTGGAACAAAAGGATCTCTCACTTGATGATTTAAGTTCCACACCAGCTATTCATCTCCACAAATATTAACAAGAACCTACTCTTCCAGGCCTTGTGTCAAAGCCTAGGCATAGAAAAGGGAGAATCTTACCATTTAGTGGGTGATTGGGTCCAGCTCCTGATGAAGCAGACACTGAGCACAAGACCCTGTACCAGTTGCCAGGGCACAGCCATGGATCAATAGTGGCTCCCCTAAAATATACGCAGAGTAAGGCTAAATCCACCTAGTGTCCATTGACCCACCCATCCACCCCTCTACCCATCCATCCATCCTC
>NC_060286.1:39690132-39702326 GCF_021613505.1 Equus quagga
CACCCATCCATCCATCCATCCATCCACTCATCCACCCTCCACCCATCCATCCATCCACCCATCCACCCATCCATCCACCCACCCATCCATCCATCCATCCATCCATTCATTCAATATCTCAGGAACCTGCTCTGTGCTGTTGTAGAGCACCGTGTTCTAGGCACTGAGGATATATCAGAGGACAAGAGAGGCAAGATCCCAAGCTGGGAAGCATCCATTCTGGTGAGGGGTGGACAGAGAGAGACAAAGCAATGCACAGAGGCAGCACATTCAATCACCAGAAGTGCTTTGGGGCCCACCCTTCTGTATTTGCATCCATATCTACAGAAAGTTCTCCAGGAACAGGTCCTGAAGGAGTGTTTGGAAACACCAAGGACCTAAAAGGGCAGGGGTCTGGGAGTGAGGACTCCTGGGCACCACTCCCAGAGGAGGAGACCAGCCTCGGAGCTGATATCAGATGTGGTTGGTCCCACAGCTTCAGGAGAGCTCCGCACAGTCCTGCGAGGGAGAAAGACTCACGCCGAAATCCCCAGGGTGTCCCCTGCCCCAGCCACATGCCAACCAAGAGGGAAGAAACAAGAGACCGTGGGATCCCAGGACACACGGGGGCTCTTCCCTGAGCGCTCCACGCAGACCACAGTGAGGAGCTCCTAAGAGCAGGTTGTGGCTGGTGCCCTCAACTAGCCACTCGGCTCAAAAAACAAATCAACAGCTTTTGTTGCCAGAGAAGCCACAGCAGCTAAACCCTCTTTGAGGTCTAGGGCCACACGTGCTTGAGGCTTCCAGTCCTGGGAACCAACGGGCTTGCATTTCCAGAGGGTGGGCCCTCCAGAAGCATCAGTAAAACCTGCTGCCATTGGCTGACATGAGGCCTCGCACTACCCAGCTGAGCTCCCGGAGGTCCACCCTCCAGTCAGACCTTGCTTCATCGTGCTGTGGGTCTCAGCAGGCCCTGAACCTGGGCTCAGGTGAGTGTGGCAGGGAGACCCCACTGGCGGATTTGGCAAACTCCGGGGGCTTCACTCGGCTCTGCCACTCTTCTTCCTAAGTCTAGGCTTCCTTATCTACAAAGTAAAGATAATAACAACAACCCCCCCCCCCACTGGGGTTATTGTGATTTTTTTTAAGTGAGATACATGGAAATGACTCCTACCATAGACTCAGAATGCAACATCTGTTTGCTGACTTACAATATCCATACCTTCACATTGCACATTCGCCGAGTCCTCACCATGAGCCAGGCACAGGCATAGCTGTCTTCACGCATCACGCCATTTAATCACGCAACTGTATGGGTGTGCATTTTTATTATTCCTGTTTCATAAACACTGAGGCTCGGAGAGATTAACTACATGCACGTGGTTAGAAACAGGGCTTAAACCCCGGCACCGTGTGTGTGCGAGCCACCCGCTGACTCGGGAGGCTGCAGAAAGAAGCAGTGGGCGCCCCCCGCCCTAGCTCGCGCCCCTGAACTTGCTTTCTCTCTCTTTGTTTCAGCAGCCGGGCCTCCTACCCGGCTTGTCCCCAAACACCTTCCGTTCCCAAGCACACCAGAAGCGTGGGATCCGAGACGGTGGGACCCCAAATCTGACGTGCCCAGGCCTGTCAAGGAAGAAACATGAAAATGTATTAAGCAGGGTGGGAATGGATTTTTATGATTCCACCAAATGTCTGATAGTGGGAACATCGCCCACGACAAGTATGTATCAGCTCACGGGAGGCAGAGAGCGTTTCAGGACACCAAGTGTTCCCTGCCTAGCCGTGGCAGCTTCGCGGGAGGATGACAAAGCGACCCAGAGGCCTCTCTCTCCTCGGAGGCTTGTGCCTGACTCCCAGGGGGCTAAGAGGCTCCCGCTGAAGTTGAGACAGGACTCAGCCAGCCTTTGCCCCAGCACTTCCTCTGTCTGAATGTCCTCTCCATCCTCCTGCACCTGCCACCCTTCACAGTCAGCTCATCTAAATCCCCATTCTACAGATGAGGAAACTGAGACTCAGAGAGGCGACGTGACCTGGGGCACAGAGTTAGTAAATGGTGGAGCTGGGATTTGGCCCAGGTCACAAGCTCCAGGCTCATGCCCATCACTCTGGCCATCCTCAACGGCCCCTGTGAGCCGTGAGCTGGGAATCAGACAACACGAAGGTGGAGGAAGTGATTCCAGCTCCTGGGGCTGAGATAGGCCGGCTCAAACCGGACTGCAAGGACGTATGGCCGCTCTGCCATGTGCATGCTATGTGACAGTCTCCACACCCGTAAAGGGGGCCTGTGAGCTCTCGGGAGGGTCCAGCAGGGCCGTGGCGGTGAGAATGCCCTGCAGCCTCTGGGCAAACTTGGACTTCAGCTTGTGTCTGCAGAGCACGCGCCCCAGGCAGGAGCTATGTGAAGCCCTCCACATGCCTCAGCTCCTGTTCCTTGCCTTTTTGATGATGATTCTTCTCACCCACACAGCAGCAAGCCAGTTCCGGAAGATCTCCTGGAGAACAGAGCTACCTCCTAAGGACCAGCTTTGTCCTTGAACTCGTATGGGTTCTAAATCCCAGAGACTCAGACGCTGCATCTCCTTTGTCTGTCAAACCCACCTTGTACAACCAACTTTCAAAGACAATTTGCTTGTCTCACGCCCACACACTCACACACTAGGATGTTCAACAAAATCTGAAATGCTGACCAGAAGACAGATTTCTGCAAGAAGGATATCACCTCTCCATCTGCCTCTTTATCCCCAGGGATTGAGCAGGCCTGGCACATAGTCGGTGCTCAACAAATATTTCTTGAATGGAATAATAATAATGGACATTTGTATAAAAGACCATAGCACACAGTCCAGCCATTGCCTTATCCGATTGATGAGAGGTAGTTATGATGTTCACACTTGGTCGATAAAGAAATGGAGGCTGAGAGAGGGAAGAACAGAAAGCTCTTCTCTTTAATGGCAAATCAAACCCTCTCTGTGTATTGGATTCCTTGTCATCCACCAAGGCTTAGATTACATGCCACCTCCTCCACGAGGCCCTCCTGGTTTTCCCCACATTGACCTTTTCCTCCCACGTCTCCCAGAGCCCTTCCTCAAACTTCTATTGTTTTTCATTCTCACTCTGGTAAGATTAGGACTGGCTCTGTGTGTGCCTGCCTAATAATGGTTTCTTATACTTTTCACGTCCTCAGAGGTAACACAATGTCCAACACACAGTAGGTCCTCAACCAATGCGTAAAGGGTTTTAAAGATCATCTATCACCCTCTCATTTAATAGAGACTTCTCTGTGTTATGGGAGACCTAGCAGCAAGTACGTCTCCTGATGCCTAACTCAGGGCCTTCCCCACCGACCAGACTCTGGCTAACGGCTAGATTTGCCCTCCTGTGCCAACTCCCACGGCTGCCCCTGGCTCAAATGGAAAGAGTGCCAGAGTCGATTAGTAATGTCTGCCACTGGTACAGGCTGGGGATGTGATAGAGGGCTATCAGCTGACCTTGGCGTCAGACCATGCTGTTCACATCAGAGTTATTGTTTACTGATAGGTTCTGCAACCAGGATGGCATTCCAAAGTGACCCATTCTGCATCCTCTTGTCCAATTTTCCCTATCAAGCCCTTCTCTCCTGCTCTGTCTGTGTTTGTCTCTTCGATTAGTTTAGGGTGTTCCTCAAAGGCAGAGACTTTGTCTGGTTAATTTCTGCACTCCCACTGGCTGTGCATAATACAAGGTCATCAGTGAAAGTGGGGAAAAAAATAATTTAACTTGGTTCAACAATGAGTCCGTAAGGTAAGTAGGTGGACATGCAAATGGACAGGAGAATCTCAGCGAGCACTCCTCCAGATGTCCCACTGCATCAGCCTCACCAAGAAGGGGCAGGAGAGAGCCGGGCTCACACTCTCATCGCCACTTTATGCATGAGCTCACTTTTCAGGGGTGTGGAAAACGCACGCCCATCTTTCCAGCTGTGGGTTGGCACATTAGCAAAATATCCACAAAATATAGGTTTGGGAAAATCATCCTATAAAATGGAATGAACCATTTTCCGAAATAGAAAATTGCCCGATCATTAAAGGTTTTTTTTTAACCATTCAAATATCCGTGGACTTTATTCCCAACAGCCCGGTTCCTGCTGTGTTATGGAGGGAGGAACATGTGCATTTATTTGCATTTCGTAATGTCCCTTTTCTCCATATGAGGCTCACATGCCAACTATGTGTGAAGAGATATAAATATTCCAATTCAGTTATAAAAAGATAGAGATTTGGAATTCTGAACCTCCTGATTTCAATTGTCTACCAATTCTTTCCCCCACACTGTGATTTGTCCAAGGTATTTAACAAGCAGACGAGTCTATAAAGAGACAGAAGGTATAGAGTTTTTCACTAAAGGTGACCTTATGGTCACAATCTCTTAAAACTATATTCTGCTTTTGCCTTTTCTGGGAGAATGGAAACCTTTAGATTTTTAGAGGCTAGGAGGGGAAAAATGAAATGCATAAATTATAAACAAACAACCCCAAACAGAATGAAATATTTTTTAATTAAGTCTAAGTAACAGTTCTAGAAGGTTCTAACAGTGCCTCTCGAAGCTGCATTCATCCACATGTCTGAGAAGCACAGGAGGGGGTAAGATCTCATCCTGGGATACGGACCTCATGTCAGTCGGACAGGATGCTCGTCAGGATCAGAACGCACACTGCTGGGAAGGCAGGCCCAGGGACCCGTTTCAGGTCTTGTGATCAGCTCTGCCATTTGGAGAGAGTCCTGTTTCCATGTTCCCTGTGGGTGTCTTTGATCAAGCATTCTTCCCTTGTTCCAAATTATATGCAAAACACCTCAACTCAGAGCAGGCCATTGGGCTGGGCTCTGGGGACACAGAAACGGCTGATATCAACTCTTCCCTCCGGACACCCACAGCCGAGAGCAGACGCCCCCGCCTCCACTGAGTGCCATGGAAGGGGTCCGGTGACAAGCTGGCGCTCCCTGTGGGAGCCAGCAGGGTAGGATACTGTGATTTATAGCCAGAAACACGTATTTGGTCTTCATCCCATTTCTGGCACAGAGCTCCTAAAACCCTTGGAATTTCCTAAGTGACAACAGCAATAATGGTGTCTTGGGATTCATGCCACACCTGAGTTTATGGCAACGAGATGACTTTTGGAAAGTACCTAAGGATGGAGGCTGGGTGCCAGGAGAACCAACCATGTGATGGGAGGCTTGGAACTTTCAGTCCCATCTCCAGACCTCCAAGGAGGGGAGAAGGGCTGGAGGTTGAATGCATCGCCAATGGCCAATGACTTAATCGTTCACACCCATGCAATGAAGTGTCCATAAAAACCCAAAAGGACAGGGTTCAGAGAGCTTCCAGGTTGGTGAACACATGGAGATTTGGGGACAGTGGCGCACTCAAAAAGGGCATGGAAGCTCTGTGCCCTTTCCCCGTACGTTACTGTGTGCATCTCTTCATCTGGCTGTTCCTGAGTTATATCGTTTTATAATAAAGGATTTATTATAGTAATAAATGATCATATTATTATAATAAACAATTTACAGCCAATCGGTCTGAAGCACAGGTAACAACCTGGACTTGCGACTCACGTCTGAAGGGAGGGGTCAGCCTTGTGGGAGTGAGCCTGTAGCCTATGGGATCTGACACCATCTCCAGGTCGATAGTGTCAGAATTTAGTTGAATTGTAGGACCCCCTAGCTGGTGTTGGGAAATTGCTTGGTGTGTGGAAAACCCACACATTGCAATTGGTGACCAGAATCATAGGGGGCCTGGGGTCTCGGACAACACACACACACACAAAGAGTCATTCTCTTTCTCAGAGGACTTTAAAGATTTCTTTGTACATTTGGTTGTGAGTTTCAAAGATTCAGCGCCTACCACGTGGCAGGTACTGAGCTGAGAGCTCCTCTGATGTCAGCTGACTTGATCACTTAGTCAGACTCAGAAGACTGAGGCTCGAAGACCTGAGTAAATTTCTCAAGACCCAGAACTCGTACATGGCCAATCAGGATCCAACCCAGCTCTTCAGGCTCCAAACTCGGAGATGCTCCCTTCCCAGCACCACATTCTGCCTTAAGAGATGAATCCTGGGCATCTTTAAGTGCCTAGCTGACTTCCAGACGTCAAATGAATGAGCATGTCTGCAGAGTGCGTACTGGAGACAACGCACCCAGGAACTGGCTGAGTGAGCCAATCACTTTATCTTGCAAAAGAGGAAATGGGGGCCCAGCGAGGGGAACTGACCCACCCAGAGTCACACAGCACTGAGCTAAGCCTAGAATCCAGGTCTTCCGACTCTCAGTGCCCCTTGCACAGCTCCACGCCACCTGCATGTTGTCCCTTTCCTCCCTCCCGCATCCTTCAACGACACGTGGATGCCAAGTCACAAACCGTCTCAATGGAGTCGCTGTAAATATTTTCCACTCAGTTTGCAGGTTAGCAAGATTCCTTTTCTGCCTCGCAGTTTTAGACAATTTACGCTTCCATTCTCAAAACAGATTTTTATCCTAATAAAGGCTTTTATTACTATTATCCACCTGTCATTACACAGCATTAGACAATTACAGAGCTCAGACTGGCTCTCCCACTGCGAGCCTTTCCCTCTGCTCTCGGCGGGGGGAGGGGTGCACATAAACAGAACATTTCATTAAAAAATAGAGATGAATCTTTCTTTTTTTTTTTAAGCACTGCCAAGACTGCTACCTACGCTTTTTAAAACTTTGTTGTGAAAAGTCACTGGCGTGAGCGAGAGGGGGATAAAAAAGAAGTGTGGGCTCGAAACTGTCTCCAGCCCCGTTTTGATTGCCAGACGATTGACAAAATAATTTGTACCCGTCGATGCTCATGAAGAGAATTTTTACAATGGATTTGCCAGGCAGATTTTTAATTTTAATCAGTAATGAAAAAATGACAACACGGATCACAACAAGACATCAGTTGCCGAGCGGGCTTTGCAGTCCCTGTCAGGCAGCCTCCATCAGGGACCCGCACCTCCGTGAACATCACTCACTGGTTTCAAACTCCTATGCATCTTCGCGATTTAATTAGACATTTAAGTTCTTTACCCACAATTTGCAAAACTGTCACTTACCAAAGGCGCAAGACGCTAAAAAATGTTCCGCTTGAGTCCCGGAAGCCTGTTTACCTCCCTCCCGGGGGAAAGCTGGACATTGATGTTCGGACACCCACACACACTCTCGCTCGGCCACTGCCCCTGAGCCGCGGCTGCAGATATTTTCAAAAAGCAAAACATTAAAGGTTGATGATTGTGATAAAAAGCAGCCTCAAACTCTACCGTGGACGGACATGGGAGAGGAGTGGATGTGACGGAGGCGTGTTCTCTCTGTGTAGACTGACTCTGAGACCTTCTTGGTTGAGACGACTGGCCGTGGGATGGAAAACAGGAGGGCCCTAGGAGCAGGTTCATGTCCTGGCTTCATTGCGTTCCAGCTGTGTGACCTTGGGTAATCACTTTGCCTCTCTGAGCCTTTGTTTCCTATAAACCTAGAAATAGATAAGTAAAAAAAATAAATAACCTCTCTTTGATCACGAGTTGCAACAATGTATATAAAGTCCCTGTAGCGCGCTTTAGTGGAAGTTAATCCCGCTCTGCTTAAAGGATACTTTCTTTCCACCAGCACTAGGAGAGAATCAGGAAATATCCCATCCATCTGAGGAGGGTTGTAGAGCGGGAGACAGATAGACCAGCAACTCAACCTACCGTGGCAGGAAGAAGGCTCCCGCCCACCGGCTCAGCTGCCAGGCACTGTGACAACCGGTCCCAGCATCGCCGGCCCAGGAACCGAAGACACGCACAACATACAGTGTATTGTGCTGCCTGGGGCTTTTATCTTTGACCTTCAACAGCCCCTAAAGCTGTGTTTGCTTTGAAATCTTTCGGACCTGGGGGTTTTTCATTCTGTTTGGTTTTCTGGTCCAGATTAAACAGAAGTATTCTTGGTTTACCTTTCCACCGACGGGAGAGTGGGTTGGAGGATGAGCCTTCCGAAGTCGGCTCCGGCTCTCAGCTCGGTTGCACCACGCAGGAAGCAGCTCGGGAAATAACACAGCCTTCTCCTTTAAGAGACCTTGGCTTAGGGAGGCGCATTATTGAAAAGAACATAAAAGGTGGATTGTGAAAAACCTATTACTCACAGATAAGAAATGCACCCCAGGCAAAGCTAAGAAGCAGAAACTCCTTTTCTACTGAAGTTTCTTTCAGGTGGTGGTTACTCCCCACCCAGAAGAGCGGATGGATGGGGAAAGGACGGGCCCTTCTCCCCTTGCACTGGTGCGGTGGGCGAGCGCCCCAGACTGCAAGTGTTAAGCCAATTCACCAATCAAAATTGACCAAATGGAGCTTGCGATTTCACCCCTACAAAGATTATCTGTCCTCACCGGAGTGACTCCTCACTGCTTTCCTGCAGGAGACAGACAGGGCGCTGGCTCGTCACCCACCAGCTTTCCTTACATGCTCGTCTTCTCAGCGACCACGAGGCCCCTTCCCGGAGGACGCAGCCTGTCCTGTCTGTACTGCAGACTCGCAGAACCCAAATCCCGTGACACAAGAGTCGGCAGGAGCTGAGACCTGGCCAGCCCAGGCTGGGGCTCCGAGGCCGGGGCTCTCATCCGGCTGGGGTGCCAACCTCTGTGTGACCATGGCAAGCCGTCGCCCCTCTCTGGGCCTCCTCAGCTTCCTCACCTGAAAATCGGGGGAGCTGGTCAGAATGGCCACTAAAATTCCCTGCAGCCCATGATGAGCTCTGATGCTGTGAAGCCAGGACCTTGGATGAAAAGTCTTAATCTAGCACAAGCCAAAGCAAAAATCACACATTTGAGAGTCAGCAGGCCTACGTTCATATCCCAGTCCTGCCTGCGTGTGCGTCTGCACCAATCCTCCTGCGCCCATAGGTGTCGCCTCCTCCAAGAAGCCCTCCCTGAACTCTCTTCCTTGGGCTCTGGTGAGGAGGGCTGTCAGGATGCTCGACCCAGGCTCCCTGAACGCACCTCAAGGACAAGCTCAGAGGGACAGTTTGTGCTCCCAAGCTCCCTGCGGGATGAGGCTGAGACGGGGCATTTGCCTGAAGTCCCACCCTCCCAGCTTCTTCCTCTTCCCTGGGGTTCTCACCCCTGCCCCTACCTCTTACCAGTTTCTTGTGGGAGCACTTCCTTAAAAAACCATTTAACACACAGATTCTTGTCTCTGGATTTGATTCTGGGCAACTGAAGCCAAGACACCACGATTGCTAATGATGAAGGGCATGTGGGGCAGGCTGCTCAGTAAATGTTTGTTGAATGAATGAATGAATGGCTATCTCCATGGGTTCAGTAAGTGTTGGATGGATCTGTGCCTCATTTCATACAACTAAAAAGCCAGAAAAGACCAGAAGAGGTCTTCTAGAAGATTCTACCTTGGAATATAAGCTCCATGAGAGCAGAGATTGTACCCATTTTTGCACATCCAGAGAGCCTGGCCCATCGTGGGCTCTCAGTAAATATTTATTGTCTGGATGAACGTGGTCCGCCCTCTGCTGCCAACAAGCGCAGCATCCTCCAGTTAAACACTGCCTCCTGGGACCTGGCTTCCTGCCCTGACGCTGAGCAGAGCCTGGGCATCCTCCCCTCCAGACCCCTGCCTCCCACCAGAGCCCACCGCCTGGGACCGGGACCACAGTGGAGACGCAGAACAGCTAGTCCCAGCTGAGCAAATGTGTGTTCATGGTCCACACCCACAAAGGACGCCCCGGGCAGCATCACCCCAGGTGACCTCCCTGGAGCCTGGGAACAACGCCTGGGCAGAGCGATGCCAGCCCTCCGTGGGCCGGGGCGCGCCGGGGCGGCAGGTTCACACACTCCAGACGAGTGTGAGCGCCCTTCATAATAGGGCTTTGTCCTGGCCCCAGTGAGCCAGCGTCTGCAGAGCCCTGGGAGGGCAAAGGCGGCCGCCCGCATACACAATGCCACCTTCCAGCTCTGAGAGGCTCGGCCCAGAGCCCGGAAACGTGAGGGCGTCCAGGGTGAAGAGAGGCTGGTCCTGGGAGGTCACCTGCCAGTGCGTCTCTGAGGGGCCACAGGAGCACCAGGAATTTCAAAAGCAGTCTCATTGCCTGGCCGTTTGCAAAGAGGGATGCAGTGGGGACCACGAGGAAGAGGGAGGAAATCTGCCGGTTGACACGGCCCTGCGCCATGCACTTTATACTCTTTATCTCGTCTCACCTCTGTGAGGGGTGCATTATCACACCTGTTGCACAGATGGGGAAACTGAGGCTCTGGGCAGGAAAGCGGCTCGCCCACAGTCACCCGCACTCCAGATGTCTCTGCCCCCAAGGCCTGTGCTCTTTCTTCTTCTCCACGTAGTCTCCCAGCGCTCCCTCCCTCCCTCCCTCCACATCCACCCACCTCTCGCCTCCTCCAGAGCGGACCCACATGGGCGGAGTGGCGTCTGGACGCCCTGAGCACCCCCCACCCCGTCCCCAGCTGCTTCAACCTCCCTCAGCCTCTTGCTCCACCTGAGTCGTTCAGAGCGTGGGGAACTGGCTACAAAGTCCTCGTCACCGGCCACCTGCCGGCTGCCTGCAACACTTTCTCATCTCCCAGGATGGGACGGGGGGCGCACGGGAAGCTGGCCTTTCTCCACTCTCCACCCCTCGCCCTTCACAAGATGGGCAATGGCTCCCAGGGGCAGACACCTCCCCCAGAGCAACCGAGGACCAGACGTGGAGCCCCTCTCAGAGAGCGGTGGCTCACCACCCACTCCTCCCCTGTGGGCCAAGCCTCAGTGTCCCCAGATGGAAAAGGAGAGGCTGAGAAGACTTACCCAAGGCCATCGAGGTCCCTCAGCTCTGGAAAACTGGTCCAACGGTCCACAGCACCATCTGCATCTGACATTTCTCCACATCCACATGCACCCGACAAGGCCTCCAAAAAGGGATTTATATTTTATACAAGTCTGGAGACTAAAAACAGAGATTCTTCATAAACAGAAGGCAGCAGAAGGAGTGATATGATAGCTGCAGCAAGAGTGGGCTGCTGACCTGAGGGTTCGAAGCAGAAAGACCTGGACTCAAGTCACAGCTCCACCACTTCCAAGCTGTGTGACCTAGGGTGAGCTCCTTAACCTCTCTGAGCCTCTGTTCCATCATCTGTATTCAGGACAAAGTATCAGGCCCACCTCATAAGCCTGTTGTGAGTATTATGAGAATGCTCTTGGCACACGACAAATACTCAATAAAATTTTCTATTAATGTTACCCCCAACCATCCTCCTCCTCCTTGTGGGTCAAGGCTCGGTTCTGGCATTTATTGCTGAGGAACCGAGACAAGTTGGTTCACCCGTCTGGGTCTCAGTTTCTTCGTCTATCAAACGAGAATAAAACTCTCCACTGTGGGAGGCTGTGAGGATTAAGTGAGATAACGTACATTAATGTTCTTAGCATGGCGTCCACGGGAGCAGGAGCCGGCATATCACACCACCTGCTTCCTGGTAGATGTTAGTTTATTTTTTTCCTTCAGCAGATCAACTTGATATGTCCAGTCCTCAAAGATAACCACAATAATGGCCACCACTGACTGCATGCTGTGTCCACCCCAGAGACATCAATGGCCTGGGGAGCTAGCCTACACCAGCTCATCTCTTCCCAATTCAGTGTGCAGCGGTGGCCTTTAGTAGCTTGAAATTGGCCAGGGTGGAAGTATTTACACCACAGAAACTGGCAAATGCTACAAATCAGGAAAATTTTTTTTTTTTTTTTGGAGAGGAAGATTGGCCCTGAACTAACATCTGTGCCAGTCAGTCTGCCTCTATTTTGTCTGTGGGTCACCTCCACAGCTTGATGAGTGGTGTGTAGGTCCACACCTGGGGTCTGAACCCATGAACCCTGGCCCGCCAAAGTGGTGCGTGCGAACTTATCAACTACACCACCAGGCTGGCCCCAAGGAATGTTTTGCCCTGGAAAGCTGGTTGTTACACATTAACTGCACACCACTGACCATCGCCATCACTTCATTTGCTCCCAGAACAACCTCGAGTTGCGTGTAACGACCAGAACAGCACAGGCGCCATGCAACCAGAATGCACAGGAGCTGAAATGCCAGCCGTGGGTCCAGGGCCCCAGTACGGATGAGCAAATACAGAGCAGGCCTACTTCTCAGCACACTCTTGAGTCCCCCACTGGAGTGACACCAGGCCATTAAAAGTACAGGGGTCATCGGGAG
>NC_060286.1:40056892-40166088 GCF_021613505.1 Equus quagga
CCTCGCAGCGCTTCGGGGCGGCGGCACGAGTCTGCCCCGCGGGCCGCGCGCGGGGACAGGCCGCCGCCGGCACTCACCTGCCCGCTAGCACCTTCGCGCAGCGGCGGCCGCGGCGCCACACTCCGGCCCGCACCCACCGTCCGCCTCAACCAAGCCCCAGGCGGCGGTGGCGGCGGCGGCGGCAGCGGAGGCCGGACGGGAGGGGCGGGACGGCGGCCGGAGACGGCCCCGCTGCCGCGGCCCAACCCGGCTCCGCCCGCCCCCGGGCCCCGCCCCCGGGCCGCCGCCGCCGCCGCCCATTGGCCCGCGGCTCAGACGCATGGGCGCGGCCCCGCCCCGCCGACCCCCAACCGTTGCGCTCTGGTTCCTCCCCAGCCATTGGGCCTGCGGGCTCCGGGGGTCAGAGCGGCCGGCTCGGCCCCGCCAGCTTCGGGGCCACAATTGGCTAGACTGCGCCCACGCCCGGGCGTTGATTGGAGGACAGGCGCCCCGGCCCCGCCCCTCGTGCCCAAGTTCCGTTAGCAGGTTCGGTTGCTCTCGAATTCTCTCTCGCCCGGGGGGGCGGGACCAACGGGATGGGGCCCCCTCTGGCCAGCCCCTCCTCCTGCCCGCAGCGACCACTGACACTCGGGGAGGAACCGACAGGAGATTGGCGGCTCTTTCCTCTTTTGAGGGCTCTACTTTCTTCTGATTGGTTGACAGGTGCCCCTGCGGTCGCTTCTTTTCTGTCGCAGACGCAGCGCGATGACGTAGTTCACCGACATTCCAGGCCCGAGATGGCCGCCGTGGGCAAGGAGAGACGTTGCTAAGGGGCTTGCCTGCGGAGAGGGGTGAGTGACCCAGGGACCGCGGGCAGCGCCGCTCACCTCCCGAGTACCTGGAGGTCGGAGTAGGGTATAGCCACTTGCCTCACTCCGCTGGCAGAGTCCTTGCCGAATTCCGCCTCCCTCCGCTACTCCCCGGCGCAGATCGAAGTTAGCGGGCGACGGCGGAGCTGCGGGACAGGCTTCAGGAGAGGGTCTGGGGCGCAGGAGCGGGGCAGGGAGGCCGGCCGGACCCTGGAACAGGTAGCGGCGCTCGCAGTGATGGACAGCTAGGGTTCAGGGACTTCTTAGCAGGTGGGGAGAAGGCGCAAGGGTGTCACGCGCGCGCAACCACGGAGTACGCACATCTTCCCAGTTATTTCGCAGTGTGTCGGTCCCAACCGACGCTTCGTTAGACCTGAGAGTTGGGTATTGTTCCGCATCTGAGGTTCTCAGACTTTGGAGTCTGAAGAGCCATGTAACAAGGGTGGGAGAAGGAATGAGGAAAAGCCACTTCCGCGATTAGATTCGTTCCTGCCGAGACTTTGTCCTTACCGACCCTCTCCTGGGTTGTTTGGTTTGTCGCCAAAGGAAGTGTTCTTTAGAAAGTTGAGGCGTAAGTCTAGAGCCTATCTGAAAGCTCTTAGGGTATCACCAGCACAAAGGATGGTCGGTAACGCTGCCTGAATTTGGATTGCCAGTTAAACGGAGCTTTCGCTAAATCATCTGATGTTAGGAATGTCTTCTGAGAGTAGTTACTTGAGTGTGGCCTTTTATGTTTTTTAGGGTAAGCTCGATAATGCTTTTGTATCGCTTTGCAGAGATATCTAGCACAGTGCCTTTCAATCGTAGGTGCTCATTAAAGGTTTGTATGAATGCTGTTGCTAGAATGAAAGCTCCACGGGGAGCTTTGTATCCTCAGCATCTAAAACGTGCGTGACGTTAGCAAGCTCTCTATATTGCTCAATGAAGAATTGATGGATGATGGTAGTGGTGGTATTGCTAGACATTTTGGTTAAGACTGTTGATGTTCTTAGAATGCTTACCTATTAACTCTTAGATTTATAGTCAAGATTATTTATCCAGGGTTTTATTTTTTCGGTGACTACATTGGTGTCTAATTTTAGGTGGTTTTTTTTTCCTTTTGTCTCCTTTTGATTATGTTGTCATGCATTCAGACATATCAGTTGATTCTCGCATAAAGCATGTTTAACATTTATTCCATTTTGAAAACGTGATTTGCACCAAAAAGCGATAAAGAAACGTTCTAATTATTAACGAGATCCTTAAATTTAAAATGCTGTTTCTAAAATTGATTGTCATAAATTAAAAGGTGATCATAGTTTTGGCCTACAAAATGAACTAGTTCATTTCAGGAGATTATGTTTGAAAGCAATGAGTTCATTGAGTGTCTAGAAGGAAGAAAAATGTCTTCTGTTCTTTTTCTCTAAAACTGGGTAAGGACAAACAAAATCAAGGAATTAAATTCATGGCGGTTGGGTAGATTAGAAGGAATATCTAATTGGGCCAACTCTAATTCGTATTTTTAGGTTCAGATAAATGATATTTCGGAGTACTTGCAGATAAAATTGTAAAATCATTGTTTGAACCTTTTGAGGAATCATAAAATTGCAGTTAATGATAGAAGACCGGAGTCTGGTAAATGTCTCCATTTTTGCAGAGAGCAATTAGATGGCTCTTGGATGCTAGAATTTGTGTTAACAAGTTTATCAATCTGTTTTAGAATCTTGTGGGGAGAGCGAAAAGAGGGTTTGTGCATACTTGGGAAAGGAGAGCTGATTCCCTCAAGCCAGCAGAGCTTCAACTAAAAAAAAAAAAAGAAGGCAGGTGACACAAATCATGTTCCCTTTTATAATCTTACTAGGTTAGTGATGGTGTGGGATTGCTGGACATCAAACCATTTAGGTTTCCTTAGGACACTGAACATAATCTCTCTTCCTGTCCTAATAGACACAAGAAGTAAATATATACTGGATAGGGTCTGATTAGATGGATATATCCGTTCAATTTACCCATCCCAAAATGTTGATTAGTGGGTTCATGTCAACCTGAAGAGAGGTCTTTAGAGATCTGGTTTTGTCCTTACACTGGTTAGCACTTTTGTATTACCAACTTTAAATATATGAAGCATGCTTCTCAAGTTAATAAATGCACTCAAAACCTGTAGTGATGGTTAGCCAGTATGTTAGATGACACTCAGGATTCAGAGTTCTTAAAGGCTGAAATAATAAACCAAAACAAACAAGTAGTGAATTTGCCAGGAATGATTAAATTTACAAAAACTCAATTATATGTATTTGAGATGAGGAAGACCTGACTTGAAAAAAATGTTTCTGGGATGTAATGTTCCATTTATAGAAGTAAATAGAATCTTCTCCAGATCGAGGGGAGGTAGTATATCTTAGTCTAATGAGAAATTGTGGCTCTGCCATTTACTAGCTGTGTAGATTAGGCAAGTTACGTCATGTCTCTTTGGCTCCATTTTCTCAGTGATAAATTGTGAGGATAAAACAGCATAGCTTGCAGGCGTGCTGCAACTCAGTGGAAACACTGTGGACATGTTGTTGAATACTATAACCTCCCTTCCCCCATGAACCACACTAATCATATAAAGAGTGCTGTTTTCCCTTTTGACTGCTAGGGTTTGGCAGGGAGGGTCTTGAAACACTAAAGACCATGTTGAGAGACAAACGTTTACCCTGGAGAAGAGAACGGAATGGAAAATTGTCTTCACATATTTGAAAGGCAATGAATTGATAAAGGAAAGGTATTTTCAGAACTAGGTGGGAGCTACAGAGTGCTGAAAGGTAGATTTCATTCCTTCGTTATTCTGTCTCATCTATGTCCCAGATCTAGAGGATGAACAGAACAATCAATAATAAAGATAAAAATCAATAAAAGACTAATACAAGAATTAATGTGAATACCAATTATTCATACCCAGCAATGCTTTGGGCTGCTTTGTAAATTATTAAGGTCCAGTTAATGAAAGTGGGTAAATGAAGGTTAGTAGGTGACCAGATATTACCGTTGCTTAGAGGACATTTCTGTACTGAGTGAAAAAATTGAGTAGTGACCTTACTATTATTTACAATTTGTAAGTATCCATAATTCTAACTGTTGAAAATGCGTTTAATCTTTCATCATGTGAAATGATATATCTGAAGCACATTCCTGAAAGATGTTACTGAAATGCCTGAGCATGCTGCGTGTTTATGGAGAGATTTTTACTTTGTGGAGCTCATAAATCTCTCAGGCATTTTCACAGTAATCATGAACTGCTAATGACAAAATTTGTAACTTTAGGGTCTTGTGAAAAAATAAAGAGCAGTAGGGAATAGCACTGAGGCAAGAACTTTTTCAAGAGGATGAATGATTTAGAGGACTGTTTCTATTCTGTTTCTGTACGTTTATTTTCACCGTGTTTTGTTCATTCAGCCCCGAAGTCTAAAGGTGCCTACACTAGACTATTAGCGTGGGGTTTGGCCGAATGGCAGCAAGGTCGGGCTAGAATATACTTACGATTTATCTGCTTTGGACTGACATTGTTTTTCATCCCTTTTGAGTCCTAACCCTGTGCCCTGCTCTTCTCCTTTCATCTCAGCAGATGTCTTGACACTCTACTTCCCAGAGAAAATGGAGATGCTGTTTTATGATTTGTTTCCTTCCCCTAAAATGATTTTTTAAATATGTTCTCAGACTTTTCCTTCCCTTCTGTCTCAGAGAAAGAACTTCCTTTAAGTGAACTTTTTTGCTATGCTTTTTATTATCGCTTTGGCCAGTTAACCCCTCAGTGGCTTGTTCAGCCTCCTCTAGGGGCTGCTTCCCTTCTGGCTTCCTTCATTCTCCTTGATGCAGAAAAAACAAGAATAACTGTTTCATAGCCTGTTCATTCCTTAACACCTCTTGTAGTCTTTCTTCTGCCCCAATGAACTTCTGAAAGGGTTCTTCTATTTACATATGTGTATGTATCTGCTTTATTGACATATAATTCACATACCGTACAAATCACTCATTTAAAATGTAAAGTCAATGGTTTTTAGTATATTAAGCGTTGTGTAACCATCACTACACTCAATTTTTAATGTCTCTAACAATTAATGACCAGTTCTAGTAACCTTTCCTTAATTTTTTGTCCTTTAGTTTTTCTTTAGCCTTTGTCACTGTTGACTACCACCTCTGGCTTCAGGCTAATATCCCTGGGTTTCTTAAGGGGTTAGGGGTGCGCGTTTCCCCACTTCTTTGGCCATGCCTTCCCTTTCTCTCCTTTGGTGATTCTTCCTGCTTCCTCAAGTTCTTCAGAGTTCTGTCCCCAGAGGCTTTCTTTTTTCACTCTCCATCCCTCTGTCCTTCACTATGACTTTAATTGTCAATGCTATATAGATGAATCCCAAGTAGATAGATTCTTACCAGATTTCAGCAGGCCTGTTTTATCTCTCTGATGGATATTTTCACACAAGTGTCTTACAAGTTCTTCAAACCTAATGTTTGTAGAACCAAATTATTCTTTTCCTCCCCCCATCAAAACCAACTCTCTTTGCCATTTTTTGCCTCACAACCAGTTATAATGCCCTCTCTTTCTCTAAATGGGGACGGCCCTCATTTAGGCATTAGTTGAACAGCTGCTATAGTCTCCAAACTGGTCTTCCTTCTGCAAGTCTCTAAACAGCTCCTCCTTGTCACTCTCTCTCTTACCATGCTTTATTATTTTTCGTGGCACTTACCACTCCCTGGCAAATACTAATATATTTGTTTCTCTTTGTCTCTGCCACCAGAATGTAAGCTTCTGGTGAGGCAAAGACCTTGCCTCTTTTGTTTCCTGCTGTGTCGTTGTGGCTTGGCTCATAGTAAATGCTCAGAAAATATTTGAATGAATAAGTACATGGAGAACGGTTGGTTAATATATCTTAAAGTAGAGATTCCCAACTAGTGTACCATGAGTAAATTACAGATACTCTAAGGTACTGATTCCCTCAGCTGATTGGCCAGTTGCCTTCTGCTCTACAAGGATGTACATGAATGTTTATTACTATTATTAATAATTAAAAAACAGAAACATTTCAAATATCCATCCACAGTAGAATGAGGATAAATAAATTGCGTTATAGTCATAGAGTAGAATATCGTACAACAAAGTTTCTCATCTTCAGTACCATTGACGTTTTGGACCAGTTAATCTCTTGTAGGGGGTTCTGTGCACTGTAGAAATGTTCAGCAGCATTCCTGGCCTCTACCCTCTAGATGCCAGCACCCTCCTCCCAATTATGACAACCAAAAATGTCTCCAGACATTGCCAAGTGTCCCCTGAGGAGTAAATTCGCTCCTGGTTGAAAACCACTGCTGTGTGGTAAGGAGAATCAATGAATACTGCTTTATGCAGCAGCGAGGAGGAACCCCACAAACATGATATCGAGCAAAAGAAACCAGTTGTAAACGAGAGATACTATATCATTGCACAGTCCTTCAGAAACAGGAAGACTAGTTGATGGAAATAGAGATCAAGACAGTGGTTGTCTTTGGGGGGATAGTGGTTAGGAGAGGAATGAGGAAAATTTCTGGGGTGTTGGTCATATTCTGCTGCTCGACTGGATGGTGTTACACAAGTGCATTCACTGTGAAAATTAATAAACCATATGCTTAAAATTAGTGTATGTTTTCTGGTATGCTGTAATGCAATTAAAAATTGTTTTAATTTATAAAACCGTTACCCACACACAAGCAAGTATTCCCTGGCTGCTGAGAGACTCTGGTCTGGAGGGATAGGAGTCTCCTGGTCTCCTAAGCAGTCTCGTCTGATTTCCCCACCCAAGTGTTTAAGTGAAAGAGGAGCACACTGACTGCTTGTTTACTGTGGCCTGCACTGAACACGTTAACGTTTTGCCACCTTTGCTGTGTGCTTCTGTGTTTTAGCTAAACCATTTGAAAGTAAATTGCAGACATCGTGACACTTCACCCCTAAACACTTTGGCCTGAGAATAAAGGCATCCTCCTATGTAACCACAGTATCAATAATATCCCTAAGAAAACCAGCAGTCCCTAATAGCCTCTACAATCCATATTAAAATTTCCCTGATTGTTCAAAATTTCTTTTATAGTTCATTTTTTGTTTAAACTAGGATCTGGTCAAGATTCACACATTACGTTTGATTGTTATGCCTCTTTAGGCTTTCTCTTTTTTTTTTTGAGGTTATGATAGTTTACCACATTGTGAAATTTCAGTTGTACATTATTTGTCAGTTGTCTTGTAGGTGCACCCCTTCACCCTTTGTGCCCACCCCCCATCTCCCTTCTCCCTGGTAACCACTAATCTTTTCCCTTTGTCCATGTGTTGTTTATCTTCCACATATGAGTAGAATCATACAGAGTTTGTCTTTCTCTGTCTGGCTTATTTCGCTTAACCCTCAAGGTCCATCCGTATTGTTGTGAATGGGACAATTTTGTCATTTTTTATGGCTGAGTAGTATTCCATATACATATAGATATACACACCGTATCTTCTTTATCTGGTCATCAGTCGATGGGCACTTAGGTTCCTTCCACGTCTTGGCTATTGTGAGGAATGCTGCACTGAACACAGAGGTGCATAAGTCTCTTTGAATTGCTGATTTCAAGTTCTTAGGATAGATACCCAGTAGTGGGATGGCTGGGTCATATGGTATTTCTATTTTTAACTTTTTGAGAAATCTCCATACTGTTTTCCATAGTGACTGCACCAGTTTGCATTCCCACCAGCAGTGTATGAGGGTTCCCTTCTCTCCACACCCTCTCCAACATTTGTTCTTTTTCGTCTTGGTAATTATAGCCATTCTAACGAGTGTAAGGTGATATCTTAATGTAGTTTTGATTTGCATTTCCCTCATGATCAGTGATGATGAGCATCTTTTCATGTGCCTATTGGCCATCCGTATATCTTCTTTGGAGAAATGTCTGTTCATATCCCCAGCCCATTTTTT
Organism: Equus quagga; assembly: GCF_021613505.1. NCBI lineage: Eukaryota > Metazoa > Chordata > Mammalia > Perissodactyla > Equidae > Equus > Equus quagga. Next base: position 40,064,670 of record NC_060286.1, read on the forward strand.
GATCAGGTTGTTTGATTTTTTTGTTGTTGAGTTATGTGAGTTCTTTATATATTCTTTAGTCTTTTTTTTTCTTGAGGAAGATTAGCCCTGAGCTAATTGCTGCCAATCCTTCTCTTTTTGCTGAGGAAGACTGGCCCTGAGCTAACATCCATGCCCATCTTCCTCTACTTTATATGTGGGACTCCTACCACAGCATGGCGTGCCAAGAGGTGCCATGTCCGTACCCAGGATCTGAACCAGCGAACCCCAGGCCACCGAAGCGGAACATGCACACTTAACCACTGCGCCACCGGGCTGGCCCCTTGTTTAGTCTTTTTAAATGCAGGACAGTTCCTCCCATCTTTTTGGTTTTTTCATGACATTGACTTTTTGGAAGAGACCAGGTCAGTTGTCTTATAAAAGTGTTGCGCTTTCTGGATGTGACTTATAATTTCCTTGTTGTGCCATTTAACTTGTTCTTCTACCCCCAGTATTTACTATAAACTGGAAGTTAGGTCTAGAGGCTTGGTTGGATTTAGGTTAAACATTTTCTGGGTAAGGATACTACATAGGTGGTTGATACTTATTTCATATTGCATCACGTCAGGAGACACATAATGGCAAGTTTTCACCCTATTAGTGATGCTAAGTTTGATAATTTTTGTTAAGGTAAAGGTACTTTTTTCATAATAATTATTACCAGTGCTTCAAAGTGGATTCATTTTATATATATATTTTTAAATATTACTATGGACTTGTGGATTGTTTATTCACTCTTTACAATCAATCATAGTCATTTTCTTTTTAATATTCAAATTCCCTGGATTTGTCCAGCAGTAGTCCATGCTGGCTCCTGTGTCTTTTTTTTGGCAAGGAAGATTGGCCCTGAGCTAACATCTGTTGCCAGTCTTCCTCTATTTTATAAGGGATGCCGCCAAAGCATGGCTTGACGAGCAGTGCTAGGTCTGTGCCCAGGATCCAAACCTGCGAACCCTGGGCCACCAAAGCAGAGTGTGTAAACTTAACCACTACGCCATAGGGCCAGCCCCTCCTGTGTCTTTTGATAAGCTTCCATTCGTCTGAGCCTATCCCAGACTGGAGAGGAGACGTGGTTCCTTTTAGAGGGTAGTGGTGTTGAAAACTAAGATTTGGGTACTAGATGTGTTCCTCATTATAGACGCGTCATGCTTCCCAGTACTTGAAATGGACAGAGCTGGGATCTATATGTATATATTTTTAACTATGATTTGTTTTGATATTTTCAATTAAAATTTAACATTACAGGTTTTTCCTTAACCTTTGATCCTGTACATATATATGTTTCCTTTGCACTGAAAATCTTGATTCCTAATCATATTAACATTTATATATTTGCTTTATCCTACAATATACAAAAAAAGTTTGACAATTACCATATTAATGCTACTACTAACAGTGCATTACTCAAGAGGTTTAAGATTTCTTTGCAGTTCTTTTTGTCGTTAGGGTATATCTCCCTCAGACCAGACAAGATCAGAAATTACGTACAGTGATTTTCCGTGTGGTTATGTTGCCTGTTTAGTGTACACTAGGTTTATTTTGAGTTTTAGGATTTGCTTTTTTCTTTTTAGTTCAGTTCATGAGTATGTTAAATATTTACATGATTCGAGAGTCAAAGTTACAAAAGGACTCAGGAGTCAATCAAAGCATAAAATAAATACTGATGAGTCTGTACTAATATAAATAAATGGTTGAATAAATAAATAAATGAGGGAGAAGGAACAATCTTTCTTACAAAAGAATTCCAAATAATGTTGAAGGAAGGAAGAAAATAGGAAATCCCCATTACAATACTACAATAATAATTGTTGCAGGCAAGATTCTCAGATGGATGCTAAAATTAATGGGCAAAATTTTAAGGAGAAACAAGTACTTTGCATAGTATTTTGCACTGCAAAATATTTCCCTGCAATACTAATTACTGTGGTCGTTTTAACATATGTCCACACCTTCTTTGATACTTCTCCTTCCCATGAGTATGGACTGGACCTCATGACTCACTTCTAAGGAATAATAGAAAATGAAAAGGGAGAAATAGTAACTTACAGTGAGAAACTTGGCGAACCCCATCTTGACCAAATGATCATGGTTAATGTCAACAGTAAGAAGTCATTCTGATATCACCTACCCCCTGATGTGATATGATGAGAAGGGCACTTCGCCTCTGTGGCATTCTTCTCAAAACTCCGGTCTGTTCATGGGAATACATCAGACAAACCTAAATCAGAGACGTTTGAACTACCTAGTACTCTGCAAAACTGGCAAGGTCATCAAAAACAAGGAGAGACTGAGAAACTATTAGGTATTAGAAGGTACTAAGAAAATATGACAACTAAATGCAGTGTAGCATCCTGGAATAGATCATGAAACAGAAAAGAGACTTTTGAGAAAACTCAAAATCTGAGTCAAGGCTATAGGTTAGTTAATAATGTACCAAAATTAATTTCTTAGTTTTGGTAAGTGTACCATGTTTATATAAGATGTAAACATTAGAGGGAGCTGGGTGAAGGGTATACAAAATTCTCTATACCAGCTTTACAACTCTTCTGTTAAATCTATAGTTATTTTAAAATAAAAGATTTTCTTAAAAGTCAAAGCTACATAGCAAGGTACATTCAGCGAAGTATTGTTCCTGTCCCTGTCCTTTCCTTCCTACTCTCCCCCATTCCCTTTTGGTAACCATTTCTTTTATTAGTTCTTAAAAAATAGAGATGTCTATTTTTATTTCCAGTCTTTTCTTAAGTAAATACTGACATACTGTTTACACTATCCTGCGTCTTGCTGATCCTGGAAATGTCTCCATCACCAGTACTTAAGAGATCTTTCTCTGTCTCTTTAATATCTGCATCGTACACCATTTATGTTAATGTACCGTATTTTATTCAACCAGTGCCCTATTGATGGACATATGAGTTGTTTACAGTTTTTGGTGTTATAAATAACACTTTAGGGAATAATCTTGGGTGTACACTGTTACATACTTGTGATGGTATTTTCAAAGTAGATTCTTAGAAGTGGGATTGGTAAATCAAAGAGCAAATGCATCTGTAGTTTTGTTATATATTGCCAAATTCCCCTCTGTGAGAGTGGTTCCATTTTGTACTCCCACCAGCAACATGTGAGATTACCTGCTCCTCCCTGGCCTTGCCAGTACAGTGTAGGGTCAAACTTTGGGTCTTTTCGCCTGCTGATAGGTGAGAAATGATATCTCAGGATGACATCTAACTATGAACTCTTCGTATTTACTGAGCTTCTGATTATGAACTCTTCATATTTACTGAGGCTTTAGTTAACTGCTCTCCCCTCCACCCCCAACCGTTGCCCAATGCACAATTTAAGAAGTTTGCCTTTCTCCAGGTACTTAATTTGTTTTGTTGGAGGAAAGATCCGATTTTCTTTAGAGCTCCCGAGTGCAAAAAGGAAGAGAGCACTCCATCCAGCCAGGGCACCAGAAGTGAGGCAGGCACACAGGGAAAGTTAGGCTTCCAGATTAACTGATGGCCCTGGCCCACAGGCTGGCCACTGAACTGCTGTTTTCTTGCTAACCAGACCCACGTGGTTTGAGCTGCATCTTTTAGAACCCTTTTGTTGCCTTACTTGAAAATTTCTGCTCTCTGATCCAGTCTGCAGTTTACATGTTACAGTGGCCTCCAGATGAGAGGTCTTGTTTTTTGTTTTCTTTTCTCAACATGGAGCTTTTAGAGAATCTCTTTATTCTGAATGAAACAGAAGAGGATGAGAATGCAAGAAAATTTTAAAGGAACACCTTCCTTCCCTTGTGAACCCACTCCCCCCAAATCACTACCTCGTACCTTATTCATATGGCTCAATTCAGTGACTTAGGCAGATGGGAATGCGTCCAATCTGGTGGCTTTTCTAAGTCAAAGTAGCTAAGTGAAATCAAGTAAACTCAAAAAGGGAATATTTGATTGGGTGCTGGCTGGAAGACATGGATAATTTTGGAGCATAAATCTTTTTAGGGGGTCAGGACAGGCCTGGGTTTTAACTGAGGCATGGAATCTAGTCCAGCATGAGGGACGTGAGTCTAGTGAAGAAAGGTGGAAAGGAGAGTGAGATGGAAATGCTGTTCCTTTTACTACCATGGAATGTGGGACTTAGACACTAGGTCAGCTAGGCTTTGGAGGTGAGCCTGGGCTTCTAACTGCGAATCGGTAGTGTTGCTTCTGTGGGAAATTTTGATCCAAAATCAGGTAGAATCTGTGATTCTGGATTGTTTATGATGATTGGGATTGATTGATGTGGAGTATCCCTTTCCAACTTTGCTGCTGCTTCTCTTTCTCTTAGGATTCTAACATTTTCAGAAAATCTTTTGGAAAGAACAAGTCCACTTCAATAAATGAAGGAAAATAAAGAAAATTCAAGCCCTTCAGTAACCTCAGCAAACCTGGACCACACAAAACCATGTTGGTACTGGGATAAAAAAGACTTGGCTCATACACCTTCGCAACTGGAAGGACTTGATCCAGCCACTGAGGCCCGGTACCGCCGAGAGGGGGCTCGCTTCATCTTTGATGTGGGCACGCGTTTGGGACTGTATCCTGAGTCTCCTTGGAGTCTGTTACAGATAGGCTCCCACCCCCCAAGAATTAAATTAGATGCTATAGACAAAATAATATTGCTGTGTTAAAATGGCTCTTAAATGTCTTTGTTATTTAAATGTTATTTCTGATTTACTTGACTCTTCAGGGGTTGTCTATTTCCTGTTTATCGTTTAAATGTGTAACTTAGCCACTGAGCAAGTGGCCACCAGGAGGAAAATGAGCACACAGTGATCACAGTGGAAGTGTTCCTACAGGATGGCGAAGCCTTGCCTTGTTAAAAACATAAACTTCAACTTACTAATTCTTGTACCAGAATCCTCACACCCTGAGATTCCCACTGCCTGCTTCGCCACTGGTAGTGTATACTTTCCCACTGATTTTGTTATTATTGTTTGTCTTTATTGTTTTCCACATTTAACTAAGAACGTAACTTGTAAAAATTCTTGGCTAAAGTCCTTAACCAGAACAACAGACACTATGATACCCTGGCAACTGGAATAATTTATTTTCATCGTTTCTATATGTTTCATTCCTTCAAGCAATTCCCAAGATATGTAAGTGTTTGAATTTTATCATGATTCTCTATGACGTGTTATTATTTCCATGCAGTTTAGTGGCCTGATTGTAGTCTTTTTATTATATTTTCCAGAAAGTATTTATTTTTATGTGCTACATACTATATATAAACAAAATCAGGTTTTGAACTTTATGTTTATCCAATTAACTGTATTTAAATTTGTTTTAATTTAGGCCAATAGGGACCATAATCATATTGTACTTTGTGTGAAAGTTTGCTTCCTTGTTACTTTTAACAAGATAAATGTGAGCTTGTAATTGAACCCAACAAAGGCCAAGATGAAATAGAAAGTGTTTGTGCCATACCACTGATTCTTCAGTTACGTCTTAAATATGTACCATGTCTTATGCCCTATGGTAGGTTCAGACAAGGAACTTGCCTCGAGTAGCTTTCAGTCCAGGATAGATGGTATGACATGTACGAAACACGTGGTAAAGAGTGAGGCCATAGGAAAGGTACAGAGGAAGGCTGTCGCGTTCAAGGGAGAGACTAATCTATCTTGGAGAGATGAGGAGAAATGCTAGGGAGGAGGAGCCAGCCGTAAGTTACGCCTTGCCTATAAGTAAAGCTTAGACTACTGAGATGGGATGGAGCAGTGTTCCCACCAGAAGCTAGCGTGAGCAGAAACTCGGGGGAGCATGCAGTGCAGTGTCAGCCCAGCCAGGCGGTCTGTTTGGCTGGAAGGGAATGGTGGAACCAGGTGGAAAGGTAGACTGGATCAGACCATAGTAAGCTTTGAATGCCAGGCTAGGGAAATTTGACTTTAATAGGTAAACTCTGAAGTGACTGAAGGGTTTCATGAAGCTGACAGAATTAGACTTAACGGGATGTTAATCTATTGGGAGTCCTTCCTTTTGCTAAGACTACTTAGTTTTGCGTGCCTGTCTTCCTCACTAGTTTGTGAAGTTCTAGAGAAAGGAGACTGTCAGAATCGGCTTTGTACCCCTGGCCCAGTGTCTGACGTCTGACTTGATCAGGATTGTGTGGAGGGGGGCATGCAGGAGAGATTGGAGTGGGCAGAGCAAAGCTGAAGCTAGAGCAGTGAGAAGAGCTCCGTGAGTTCGGAACTGGACTACGAGCTAGGCAGCTGGAGGGAAAGGAAGGACAGTGCGGGCAGTGGTGTGGAGACACATCCCGGGGACAGGCAGTTAGTGGTGCTCCTTTTCTGGAGCAGAGCTCTCTGTTCAGGGAGTCATTGTCATTAAGATTGCAGTGTAAAGAGAAAATTGGCTTCTGTGAGTTTTTTCCTTTCTGGCATCTACTTTGTTTATATGATATTTTCTTCAGAAAATTAAAATAATTTATGAAGCCAAATTAGGGGGAGGAGTGTTTATGTATGTGAAATTTCCTTCAAGCTTTTAGAGTGTCAGAGTATCTGTGAGTCAGAAAGAGGAAGGTAGGAGAATGAGGGGGACCAGTTGATTGTGAAGGCCAAAAGTCCCTGCTTCGGTTTCTCTGTGAGCTCTGATAACAGTCCCTCAGGAGCTTTTGTCTCCCTTTTAGGTGACAGGAGCTTGTTGTCTCTTTCTGGCTGGGAAAGTAGAAGAAACGCCAAAGAAATGTAAAGATATCATCAAAACAGCTCGTAGTTTATTAAATGATGTGCAATTCGGCCAGTTTGGAGATGACCCAAAGGTAAGAATTGTAACTTCCTGTCTTGAAATCTTGATTCTTAATCGTAGTGTAATGATAGAGTTCCTCATGTCGACAGTGTCTGTGGCCCCTCTATCTGCCAGTCCCCTGAGTCCCTAAGAGGGCCTTGTGCAGAAGGTCCCCTTCCTTGCTTCTGTGAGAGAGGAGCAGATAATGTAGTCTGCACTTAGGTAGCACTTGCTAATGTGTCAAGCCATGTTCTGAGCACTTTAGGGGCCATGGCACATTTAATGGATATGTGCAAAAATCCTTTCATTGCCATTAGACCCAGAAGCAATTTGGCTTCTTAGGTCCAGCAGTGATGGCAGGGCCACATCTCCAGCTAGCTTCTGGGTAGACAGAAAGTACAGATACTGTAAGTACATGTACTTGTGTTTGCATATGCTGTGTGTCTTTTGCTTCCCAGGAATGTTGGAAAATATTAACATTTGCAGCATTGATGTTGGTCGCAACATCCATACTGTCCCTTCCCCACAACCCCTGCCAATGTCAGGAGATGGTGCTAAAATAATTGTACACATGCTTTTATCATGTTCTAAAAAGACCACTTTCCAGAACCAGTGGCAGCTTTCCTTTACCCCCATTCTTGTCCAGGTCCCCCCATTGTAACCCTTATAGCACAGTTAATTATCCTTCATAACGTTTATCACAAATCATAATTCGATAATTTTAATTAAATAATCACACAAAGAACTCTCATTTTCTCGGCTGTAAGATATGTGAGAGCAAAGACCATGTCTGTCTTGTCTGGTACAGTGCCTGGACAGAGTAGGCATTCAGCAGATACTTGTTGAATAAATGACAAACTAATGTTATGGGGAGAAGCTCAAAATCACAGTTAGAGCAAAGCTAATCAAGACAAGGAGGTTCTGCACTGGGTCATGGTCTTGTTTTTCCTAATTAATTTATGTCGCCTCCCACAATAGTTACCCTCTCTCTGCCAAGCCGTATTTGTATGTGTGTATTTAAAATGTGTGTTCGTTTTCCTCCTTGCTTTGAGGTGTTAACAGGCCCAGAATTATGGCTGTAATTAATATCAATACTTCATAAGTATTGTCAGTGTGGGTAACTCTGTCCCTTGAACTTATTTATAAATTCATTCACCTGTTTATAAGAATGCGAACCTATTAGGAATTCACACCAACAGTGATCAAAAATGCAATTTTATAAAAGTAATGTAACCATCAGATAATGTTTTCGATGCCTGTGGATGTTTGATTTGTGCAGAGCAGGGAGGCAGTTCTAGGAGCATGTCGTACTTTCGTCAGGTCTTGGTCACGGGGCGGACGGACCTTGTGGCTGATTAGCTGTGGTTACCGCTAAGGCATTGCAGAGGTCCAGAAGGCTGCAGCACAAGGGCACGCGGCAGCAGCTGGTGTGTGCTGTCACAGGTGCCTTAGAGAAGTCCCCTTTTACCTTCAGCCACTACCCACTGTGCCATCACATCAGGAAGCTGAGGCCTGGCGCAGGCGCAGTGAGGCAGAAGTCCTGCAGCTCCCATGCCCAGAAGAGAGGAAGCGGGAGGGCCGCGCTCATCACGCTGAGACCAGGGCCCAGCCTGGCCTGAGCGGGCAAAGGGCCTTTGCACTCTGCCCGCCTCTCAATTTCCTGTGCAGTCTCCTCAGACATGATCTAGGGTGTTGGGCCCGAGGGAACAGCCCCTGGATCTGGGAGCAGTGAAGACACTGTGGAGGACATTTTCCTTGGCCAAGATGAGAGCAGGGCTGTTATTTTGAGGAGGCAATATAAGCAATTAGGAAAAATAAGATTGTGAATCACGTGGAACATTTTTGCCTTGATTAGCTTTACTTTAACGTACGGTTCCCCCCATTATATTAATTTCTCATGTGTTCAACAATTTGTTCCAGCCGCTGTGTTAGGTACTAGGCATAAAACAGGTAGCAAAACAGACATGGCCTTTACTCTCATGAATTTAACAGTTGAGTGGTGGGATAGATTTTAATAAAATAATCATATAACTATCTGATTATGAGCTGTGATAAATGCTATAAAAGATTACTTAAAGATCAATGAGGGCATTCAACCTGGGAACCCAGCCAAGTCCCCCAGACAGGGAGTGTGGGGCTGAGGGAAACTTCCCTGAGGAATGGTGTTGGCACACAGACCTATAATTACCACATTACTTGAATATTTGAAACACAAACGGAAGGCAGGTCTTGGGCTATCTTGTGATATATGGACTATAGCCTGGCACACTTGGTAGAAGATTGTTTCTAAAATTAGAAGATACATTGAAGTTTATTGGAAACAGGTGGTGACAAAAGCAGGAGAAAAAAAAAAATCTTAGCAGAATTTTTTAATGCTGTGTGAAAGTTCCTAAGATTTTCAAGAGGTTTCCTGAGAGAAAGCTTGGGAAACTAGGGTAGGAAAGCCTTAGTGCTACCATGCCATTTGGAATAAGTCGTGGTAGTCTCTCTATTCCGTGAAGTAATGCCAGACTTCAAAGTGAAAGTTACCCACACTCCTCTCTTCCCGGAGTTAATGGATTTATGCAACTGTGTTAATGATGAGATTTTCAATCCTCTGCAAAGCCCTTTCTTCTCTGATGCAAACAAGTGTCTCCCCCTCATTGTTCTTCCCGCACAGAGTGGATTGTATTTTACATTGTCCCTAAGAACTGGATGTAGTCAGGCTGTGCAGAGGTTCAATTCAAGAAGTATGTATTATGTACAATAACTGGTTGTTAGAAAGTATAATAAAAGAGGAGACTCCATTTACAGCAGCGATAGTAAAATAAAATAACCAAGAATAAACCTTATAAGAAATTTGTGGAAACCACATTGGGGTGGAAAGGGAGGAACTTTCAAACTACTGAAGGACTAAAAAGAATAATTAATTAAGTTTTTCATAGGAAGATTCAATGTAATTAAAAATGTCCATTTCCCTTAGTTATTCTGTAAATTCAGTGAGTTCCCAATCAGGACATCATCAGCTTTCATTTTTTCTGGAATGATACTAAGTAAAATGATAGGAAAATTCAGGTGGGGAGGGGAACATGCAAAAGCAAGAAACTGTTTGAAGAAGAGGAGTAATCATTGAGCTGCCCTCCAAATGTTAAACCCCTTTGATCCTGGCGCACAAGGAGACAGACGGAGAAGCTTTCAGTGTGTGTGTGTGCATAGGTGGTTTAGGATGTGGGTTAAAATGAGAAAATGGGGGCTGGCCCCGTGGCCGAGTGGTTGAGTTCGCGCGCTCCGCTGCAGGCGGCCCAGTGTTTCGTTGGTTCGAATCCTGGGCGCGGACATGGCACTGCTCATCCAGCCACGCTGAGGCGGCGTCCCACATGCCACAACTAGAAGGACCCACAACGAAGAATATACAACTATGTACTGGGGGGCTTTGGGGAGAAAAAGGAAAAAAATAAAATCTTAAAAAAAAAAAAAAATGAGAAAATGATTCATTCAGTAAATGACGTTGGGGCAGCTTATTGCAGATAGATGAAAGATTTACGAACAAAAATGAAGTGCCCCCATTCATACACTCGCTATATATACATATATATGTGTGTGTAGATATATATATATTTTTTCCAACTGATACAACTCTGTGTTCGAGTTTGCGTGAAGCTGCCATTATCATAATCTCTTTCTTGCTTAAAGTTTTCCATGTAAATTCCTAAAGGATTGCATTTTTTTAATGGAGGTCTGGAAAGAAACTACAGTTGGGTTCCGTTATCTATAACGTAAAGGACTCTTTTGTAAAGACGGACTCATGCATGGAAAGTAGTAACACTTCTAAGAATGTTTATTTTGTTGCCACTGTTTTTTAAAAATTAACTCTGATTTTTTCGTCTTCCTACTTTTAGTTGTATCAGAATTTACCATTGTCCCTGAGCATATGAAAAGCCTAAGCGGGAAAGAGGAGAAAAGGAACACAAAATAGTTGCTAAAATATAACTTGAAGAGAGAATAAATGGGAAACCTCACTTTTTTAATGCTGTTTCAGACCTGTGATTGAAATGACTACCCCACCATTTGTTATTTCATTTTTAGGAAGAAGTAATGGTTCTGGAGAGAATCTTACTACAGACCATAAAGTTTGATTTGCAGGTGGAACATCCATACCAGTTCCTACTCAAGTATGCAAAACAACTCAAAGGTAAAGGGGAAAAGTTATTTAAAGCACTATTTCATTCTGAAATCAAATCTTTGTAATAATTTGCTGACACTCAGATTATGCTCCTCACAAGAGGAAAGCAGAAAGCCTGGCATGTGAAGTACCCAGGACATAGCTGGCCGAATAATTCACTACTGTAGCCGTTAGTACTGTTTCCTTTTATGTATAAACAGATTCTGTCATCCAGTGGCCAAGTGATACGAGGCAGGAAAATGAGTCAGATTTTTTAAATAGCCTAATAAAATGAGCCTAGGAGCCAGGTTTCCCATAAAGGGTGGTTCCGCGTAGGTCATGCAGAGAGAGAACAGAGGTGGGGCCTGGACCCGCTTAATTCCCAGGTGGAAGCTCTTTGCTGTGCATTGAGATGGTGCTGAGCACACAGAAGTCTTGAGATAAATACTTGTTGCTTCATGTGCATTTGTTTTTTGGGGTTTTTTTTTCCTATTACTACTAATTTACCTTTTCCTTCCCATTTCTAGGTGATAAAAACAAAATTCAAAAGTTGGTTCAAATGGCATGGACATTTGTAAATGACAGGTACACGTGTTTAAGTGTTGACTTAATTATAGTGTTTTTAAATAGGCGGGGACTTTATGGGTCATTTAATCCAAACCCCTTATTTTATAGCAAGGAAACTGACTTGCTGCAGCTTGAAGAGCCGCTGATGGCAGGGCTGGGGCTAAAGTCCGGGTCGTCTGCTTCCCAGCAGAGGGATGCCCTGCCATGTCACAGCGGTGTAAGAGGCTGAAATCTTAGCACCAGTTTGAAACACAAGTCCAAAACAATGCACAGGAGGATTTGACAACTAAATGCTTAGAACCCGTTTGGTTCTGCACAAATAGACTTCCTTGTAATGGTTGTAGAGCCTTGCTGTTCTTAGAGCCCAGGGATCTAATGAGGTGCTGTGTGGGGAGCAGAATGCATATGAGCAGAGTTGCTGTCATTTGAAGAAACAGTCAGTGGCTAGGATGTCAGCAGTTTGAAGAACAGAAACCATTTTCATTTGTATTTCATGACATGGCAATTTTTGAATGCGCTGGAATTCTGCTTCTTTAAGGGACAAATTAGTAACTATGGTTAAAGTACCTTATTTCAATACCTTTAGAACACTTAAAACTTGCTTCTTTTAAGACTTTATTTGGTCTTATTTAGGGAAGAGTCAGCAAATTGACATTTAGATATGGCACCTAATCTCCATGCACTGGGTTAATCGTAACTGTTTGCTCATGCAAGTCAAGTCACCTCTTTTTCTTGTTGAACTAGTCTCTGCACGACCTTGTCACTGCAGTGGGAGCCAGAGATCATAGCAGTGGCAGTGATGTATCTCGCAGGACGTTTGTGCAAATTTGAAATACAAGAATGGACCTCCAAACCCATGTATAGGAGATGGTGGGAGCAGTTTGTCCAAGATGTCCCTGTGGATGTTCTGGAAGGTACTGGGCATGCTGAGCTTTCTGTAAGGTTGTTCCATATTTAGGTCATTCTTTCCTGTGAACCTGGAGTCCTGAGAATGGCTTTTCCCAAATAGCTGTATGTAAACTATTCTTCAGAAGCATCGTTAATTAAATTCTCTAATAATAATGTTCTCTCTGTCCAAACACATAGTTTTGATGAACTAAAAATATACCCCAGTGTCGTGCCCAACAACAAAGATGAGGTGAATTGCAAATATGATCCCTGCCTATTGGTCCTTATAGGGGACTCATAGCTGAAAGGGAAATGGGCTGATTTTTTTCCTAGGTAAATTTTACTTTAAACATCAGTTTGTGGTAAATCTAACTGTTGCCTGTCATTTAGACATCTGCCACCAGATCCTGGATCTTTACTCACAAGGCAAACAGCAGATGCCTCATCACACACCGCATCAGCTGCACCAGCCCCCATCTCTCCAGGCTACGCCACAAGTGCCACAAGTGCCACAGTCACAGCCCTCGCAAAGCTCTGAAGCGCCCCAGCCCCAGCAGAAGGACTCTCAGCAGTCAGCGCAGCAGCAGCCACCACAGCAAACTCAGCAGCCCAAGAAACCGTCCCCACAACCCAGTCCTCCCCGACAGGCGAAGCGAGCCGTGGTGAGTGGGCCAGTGGGCCCTGGGCAGGGCTGGCTTTCCAGGTGGCTGCGCCTCACCTGAGCATGTTCCTGTTGCTGAGGGATCTCGTGGAACGCCAAAACCAGGGGTGATCCACCTGACCCCACCGTCTGACTGCATGCCCGCAGGGAGCCTGAAAACTAATGTCAGAGGAGAGCCTCTGGGAGCCAGGAAGGCTCTGTCCTCCTCTTCCAGGTGCTGCTGCCTGAGTCACCTCCTATAGGTCCCTGAAACCCGTCAGGGTGTCTTTTCTGGGTCGGTACACTGACTGCTGGCATAGGTGTCTTCGGTTCTCTCTGGCTCTCGTGTTTGGTGCCTTAAGTGACATAGAGTATTGGTAAAAGTTCCTCTCCGCTACAGCAGCCCGGGCAGTGGAGGGAGCCATTTGTTGTTCCACAGCCCCCAAAGGAAGCCATGCAGGATAAAAGCACATCAGCAAACACCACTCATGAAATTCAGGACAGTGCATTAGAGGGCCTGAAAGTTGGGGTTGTTCAGAACTCTCTATTCAGAAAAGTTAGTAGTTCTATCTGATTTGGAAAAGGGAAAGAGGAAGGAAGCAGAAATGATGATCTGGTAGGTGCCAGGTTTGTCCTGCAACTTCAAGCTAAAACTAATTTTTGTCTGAGGCCATGTTTTGTCGGTACAATTCTGTTAGTGCCTGTAATGCTAATTATAATTCTCTGAGTGCCAAGACCCTCACTACACCCAGTGTCTTAGTTAACAGTTGTGTATTTTCTTTTCTAACAGGTTGTTTCTCCCAAAGAAGAGAACAAAGCAGCAGGTAATTTCCTGTTGTGATGTTTTGTTTTTTAGTTTTGTACGTCAATTTCTTAAAACTGTAAATTCCTGAGTCAACATTGTTTCCTTTCAAATTTAGATTAGCCTTAAAATCTAACCTTAGAACTCATCAAGAACATTACCCTGCCTGCCAGAAAAAGTGCATTTTCTTCTCTGTTTATCCCCTGACTGTATATTTTTAGCTTGTACTCTGACAAAAGGTATCAGAAAGCATTAGTGGCAATAAAAATGTACTCAAGTCACATATATAAAAATGTAATCATGAATGCAGGAGGGCTGTTGCAGCAGTGTTTACTTTTAGAGGTTAGTTAAGCCCACCACAATAAACAGAGTATGGCCCCAGGCAGCTGAATGGTGAGGAGAGAGGGCAGAGTGCCCGGTGGCGGCAGTGCCCAGGGAACCCCTGCCCGTCCCAGCCCTGCTGCTTGTGCAGGTCAGGCCTCTTTCAAACACTTTTTTTTCCGTATTTGTAGAGCCTAAAGTTGGTTAATTTGTTTCTATATTGAAAATAAACAGAGTGAGCAAAATCTGAAGGATTGCAGAACAGAAAATGAGAAGTGTTTCTGTGTCAATCAACCCTGTTGTGCTGAGCTCTTTGAAGGCACAGACCATGTTTATTCACTTCTGTTTCTCTGTTGCTTAGTTCCAGGCTTGGAACTCAGTGAATTATTTATTGAACTGTTGTGAGATCTTCAAGTTATAGTAAGACTACATTTTTCTCAGGATCCTTGGGGAATGATGAGTTCAGTGCAAGTGAATTTAGTTTAGCTCCGAATAGTCATACAGTAAGTGTGAGACAGAAAGGAGCGGCTGCACTCCTTGCCATGGGGGAGTACTGTGGAGCTGAGCTGACGTGCCCGCATCTGTGAGAGGCAGAAACAAGCTAGTAAGCAACTGGAGCCAAGGGGGCAGAACCTTTAGGTGGAAGGACGCAAGTGAGCAAAGGAATTGGGAGAAAAAGGAGAGAGGAGTCTTACTGGAATAATCAAAGTTGAAAGGGAGTAGCTTTTGATAGGACTGAAAATGTGGTTGGAACCAAATGACAGAGTCTACCCAGAGGAATGTGGATTTTGTATAGGCAGTGGGAGCCATTGAAGATTGTTGAGCAGGAGAATGGCAAAGACTGAGTTCATTTTAGAGTTTCCCGGCAGCAGTAATAAGACAGATGGTTGGGAATGGGGAGAAGCTTGCAAGTATCTGAGTGAGACCTGGTGGGGGCCAGAAAGGGAGAGTGCAGACATAGCCTGGAGGTAGGAGCTCCACCACAGGCTGTGCAGTATGTGTCACTAGCTGCAGGGGCTGTCAACTGTGCAAAGTGTGGCCAGCTCAAATCATCGTGTGGTTTCCAAGAGTTACTAAGAAAAAAAAATGTAAAAAATTTTAATAATAAATTTTTACATTGATTACATATTGAAATGATCAGGTTTTTAATATATCAGGTTAAATAAAATATTAAAATTAATTTTACCTCTTTTTAACGTGGCTGCTAGAAAATGTAAAATTTCAAGTGTGGCTTTCCTTATATTTCTGCCGGACAGCACTGGCCTAGACAGCTTTAGCTTGGCTGGCTGTGGAAGGGACTGGAGATGGGCCTGAGGGGAGAGCGGGACAAGTTCCAGGAGACAGAGAGAAGGGTTGTGTGTGACGGGCTGGCTGCTGGGTCTCGGGATGGAATGCAGAAGGCAGGGCCATGGTTTGGGAGGAGAGAGAAGCCAGAGGCGTAGATTTACTGTTCATCCCCCTAGAGTGGGGATTTGGTCTCCAAGGTAGAGGATAAAGGGTGGGGGGCCGCCTGGACCTTGAATTTGGCCTGTGTTTGGGACAGAGGAAAACAAGAAAGTGGTCAGTGACACCAGAGCAGTGTACAAGCCAGAACAAAGTGAGTTCAGGAAGAAAGGGCCAAAACATACAGACAAACAAAAAGGTGGACTTCTTGTCCGATTGTGTGCGCACACTCGCTACCTGTGTAAAGGGAAGATACTGGACTTGGTGGAGCCTGTCTTGGCAACTTAGCGTTGTCACTGTGGATGCTGGGACGTGCAGCCGCTTAACCTTGTAGAGTGGGCTGTCTGACCCACCCCACGTGGTCCTGATTACTTTGCTTTTCCATCGGCTCCCTGGCCTCCAGATCTCTCCTGGCGCCAGTTAATGTGCTGCTTCTGACGTGCTGCCAACTGGGAGTAAATATTTGTGAGAGAGAAAATAAACCTAAACTGTGCCTAAATAAAAATAAAAAGGTAGGGGTTCCTCCTGTGAGCCCTCAGGGCTCGGTGACAAGACCCTGCTGCTGGGGGCCTTTGTGTTCTGTCTACTGGTGAGGCCTCCCCGTAGAGACCACTAGTAAGTGAGGCGGCCCTCCGCTGCTCCCCGTCGGTGGAAGGGCTTTTCTTAAATGGCCAGTGAGGAAATGCGGCAGGTGTGGAAAATGGGCTGACTGTAAGAGGCTAGGGGGTGGTTTTTAGTTTTGAAGGGGGGCTGGAGGGCAGGGAGTGTGTTTGATTTGTTTTGTCCTTTTAAAAGGATTAGTGCATAACGGTGTATCTGAAGCTTTCCTCAGGTTCCCTGAAAGCTTTGGTCATATCTGCTCTTTTTCCTGAACCGTGCATTTTTGGTTTCTTCTGTCTGACGTGTTGATTCACATGGAGAGCTATGAATCTACTACTACCTTAAGTCTGCTGTTTCTTTTTAGAACCACCACCACCTAAAATTCCCAAAATTGAGACCACTCACCCTCCATTGCCTCCAGCCCACCCACCTCCAGGTAAGTGTCTGCTGAAGGCAGCTGGGGAATGCCAGCTTTTCCCTCTGCTCTTCTGAAGGACAGGCTGGGGAAAGCCGGGGGAAAGCTTATGGGAGGGAGACTTTGTAGCTGAGATTTAAGAAGAAGGTAATCTCCAAGGATCTTTCAAAAATTGTTTTTTAACAAACCAGATATTTTGAGGATGTTGTAAATTCTAGGTATATCTGAGTGTTCTCTGACCTCTCAGATCCAGAAGTGCTGAACTACCCAGGATAAACAAATTTAGAATCAGTTTTAGAAAAACAAGGCCCTGACAGTTTATGAACATTTATCCAGATCTGGGCAGGATTGCCATAGATCTTAGCCTCCAGTCTCTCTTGCCTCTGCTTCCTGTTGGCAGGCTATCTTCTCAGTGCAGTTTGAAGAATAAGCAGTTACTCACAGAGTCACAGGGAGAATAAATTAGAGAAGGGAAAGTTCTCAGCAGGCACACAGTGACCCGGGAAGCTTCCTGGACATCATTAAATAGAGGAGAGAGGTTGTAAAGAATATATCATTCTTCCCCTGTGGCAACATTTTGTAAGATAAAGCCTTAAGCTGGAGAAGGCAGGAGTTATGTTTGTTTTCTAAAGGATGGTAGATATTCCAGAGACTTCTCGGAACCTCTGGCGACGTCACCTCTTTTCAGTCGGCTGCACTGACCACTGGTCGGTGCCTGCAGCTGACCTTTAGGTTCATGGCACGGTGTGCCTGCAGCACGCCTGCTGCCAATGAAGTTTCTTTCTGTTTATACTCAGTCACGGTAGTCTGTAAGCTTGGCGAAAACAGGCGTCTTTTCCACTTTGGGACAAATCCCACAATCCCCAGTTCCATGTGAAGTTTGCTTTCAGAGACGCCTGCAGTTGGTCATTGAGTATTTATGGAGCGTCTCCTCGGCAAGCACGAGTGCCCCGCTCCTGTGCCCTGCGGCCCATCACCAGCCAAGGAGAGCTGTGGTGCCCTTGGGGAGCCCAGGCTGGGGAGAGGTGCTTCTTTAGAAGCAGGAGCCCCACGGAGTCGGGGAGCTCCCTCTGTGGGCATCAGGCCGGCCCCTGGAGCCAGCTGGACTGCTAGAAGGGCTGGGGCTGGTGGGGGGGGGCAGAGCCTGGCAACCAAGGGGCCTGAGGTGGAAGCAAAGGGGCCGATGGGCCAGGGCGGCAGGGGCTCAGTCCAGAGAGTCCTGTCACTATTTTGTAGATGTCTGGAAGATGGGGAGACAGAAGGAAAGATCAGAGAAGGCGCAGGAGTCCGTGGTGTTGGGGGGAAGAAAGGAGCTAGAACCACAGTTCCTGAGAGGCACGGGCGGCAGAAAGAGGCGTTTAGATCCCCAGGGATGTTTCAGAGGGTGGCGTGCGGTGGTCGGATGTCGGGAGTGAGTGTGGAGAGAGGGAGTGCAGGTGCTGAGGAGAGACCCTTGGTCCCAAGTTCAGTCACAGAGGACAGGACAGAGGCAGTGGGGACTTGAGGAGGCAACAGAGTTGCGTGTTACAAGAGGTGATTTCTTGAAGATGGAAGAGCCCCTCTGTGGACTCAGGCAGCAGTGGAGGGACACACAGGAGGAACTCAGGGTGGGGGCACTTTTCTGCACAGGCCTTGGCTTCATACTTTGTGTCCTCTGGTCAGCTTCTAGAACCAAAGGGCCCTGGCCCTGGCCCTGCCCTGGAGCCCAAGCAGTGTTGCCACAGGCATGTCTGCCCTTCTGACTTGGTGGGGTGGGCGTGCTGGTTAGCACAGGCGGGCCCCGGAGACCCGTCTGGTGCTAAAGGATGTCCTAGCTGACCTGAAGTTCTGCTTACTCTCACTTTGGTGAGAACAGTGAGGGAACAGCTGATGCCACAGCGCCGTGGAGGTGGAAAAGCAGTGGGCTTGTGGCTGTGTTCCAGTGCCCCAGCCTCACTACTGCCTGTGGCAACCCTGGCCGTCACGTGTCTGTGTCTGTACACTCAGGACTTCATGGAGCTCTAGGGGCCACACGAGAGATACTGGGGCCTGAAAGCCTCTTCGTGGCCCTCCCTTCCTTTCCTGTGTTCGCTGGAGCCAGAAGTCTTGCCCCTATGATTTGTCTTTGACTTCTGGGCCACCTCAGGAATGGACACACTTTCTCAGTGTTTGGCTACCCTGGTGGGGGGTTCCGCTGTCCGACCGTGAGTGAGGAGGGTGATTCCCAGGTAGGATCCTGTGGGATGAGGCTCTGGCAGAGGGCGTGTGAGGGCTGTGGCTGGGCAGCGCGGGCGAGCTCAGCACAGGCAGGTCTCAGGAGCGTGCTCTGACAGGAGGCAATGAAATTTCTTCTCGCTTCTTGAGTAGAAGAGAACCCGAATGGTCACTTTGGTGGCTACGTGGTGAATGTCAGAGACTTGTCCATTACTCTTCTCATTGCCACCTCGTTCATTTGACTGACTCTCAGGCTTTCTGCTAAACACCAGTGCCACAGACTGTAGTGTGATGTGGCCCCGGCCCTGGGCTCACAGCCTCTGGAGACAGCAACAGGCAGAAAGAAGGGGCCCCACACTTGTTCTTACTAGGACGGGGGGCTGGGAGCCTGGGGTGGTAGGGGGCTCTTTGCCCTGCAGGGACTGTCTGTGGCTAGTGTGGTTAGGACTGAGGGAGGGAGACCCAGGGGAGCTGGCAGTGGCCTGAAGGCCTGTGTGAATCAGCTGATGGCATCAGGACACTGGCCTGGTCCTGTGCTATCAGGCCACAAAGGTGACAGCTACTCACTGCTCCTCTGTGAAGATGGCCTTGGGGGAACAGCAGCAGCCTGCCAGTGCTGTAATGGGGCCAGGAATCCCGAGGGTGGCCGTGAGAACTGCTGTGTGGGGCTCCTGGCTCAGGCCGTCCACACGCCAAGGCAGTCAGCGGATATGCGCCTGCACAGGCAGCCCTGGGAGTGCCGTGGGGGCCGTCCCAGCACCGGGCAGTGACTTCTCTCTCCTTTGCAGACCGGAAGCCCCCGCTTGCAACTGCCTTAGGGGAGGCCGAGCCACCGGGCCCTGTGGATGCCAGTGATCTCCCCAAAGTCCAGATTCCTCCTCCAGCCCACCCAGCCCCGGTGCACCAGCCACCGCCGCTGCCACATCGGCCACCACCACCGCCCCCCTCCAGCTACATTACCGGGATGTCCACCACCAGCTCCTACATGTCCGGAGAGGGCTACCAGAGCCTGCAGTCCATGATGAAGACCGAGGGCCCCTCCTACGGCACCCTGCCCCCAGCCTATGGCCCACCAGCTCACCTTCCCTACCACCCACACGTCTACCCCCCCAACCCGCCCCCACCGCCTGTGCCCCCACCTCCTGCCTCCTTCCCCCCACCTGCCATTCCTCCCCCCACTCCCAGCTACCCCCCACCTCCACCCACCTACAACCCCAACTTCCCGCCCCCACCCCCTCGCCTGCCCCCCACCCACGCAGTCCCACCTCACCCTCCTCCAGGCCTGGGCCTGCCGCCAGCTAGTTACCCACCTCCAGCTGTCCCCCCTGGAGGACAGCCACCTGTGCCCCCACCCATCCCCCCACCTGGTATGCCTCCAGTTGGGGGGCTGGGGCGGGCAGCCTGGATGAGATAACGTGACCTTTTTGTTTCCCTTTGTTTTTTTAACAAAAGTTTTTCTAATCAACTTGAAGAGTAGTTTAAGTGTGTGAGCAGCAGGATACCTTATATATGCTAGACAGTTGCACTATGGGAAGAAATGGACTGAACCCGTGAGATGAAATTGGGGCGGTCCTCCATGCCTGGAGAATGGGGACAGCGGTTTTCAGTGTAGCCTAGGAATCCAACTGTGTCCTTGGTTTCAGCTGGTGTCGTCTGAGAGTCCTGCACTGAGTTACTTTGTACTAGTGAAAATGTTAACCAGCCATATTGGCTCAATAAATAGCTTCAGTAAGGAGTGAATTTCCTTCTAGAAGTCAGTGCCTATTTTTCCTGGAAACTCAATTTTAAATAGTCCTGTTCCATCTGAAGTCAAGCTGTTGTCATCGCTTTCATTCCGTGATGTTCTCTTCCATGACCCCCAGCAGGTCGGATGTGCCACTTTTTTCATTTAGAGATGTTTACCTCCTTTGTATTAAAGTTCCATTGAAGGGGTTGGCTTGTTGGATGGCCTTTTTCTTTTTCCTCCAGGGAGAAGGGGAGAAATGTGCTTGGAAAGTAATGTATGTTTACAATGATTTACAAATTCCTGTACATAGAGATATATTTTTTAAGTATGAATGTAACAACATACTGTGAATTGCATCTTGGTTACAAACAAGACTCCTTCAGTCAGTTATCCAAATAAAATCGGTTCTGAAACGGCCCCTTTGTTCTGGGCAGAAAGCAGCCCCAGGGTTTGAAGTCCAGCAGCCAACCTCCCTGGCCCCGTGGGCCCGAGCAGTGGGCACTGGAGGAGCACTGCCCAGGAGAGGCCTGCTGGCCGGCCCTGCTGCCAGCCTGATCTAACCCCTCATCTCTCAGGGCAGCACCTCGGGGGGCCTGCCCTCGGGCCAGGCTACCACGTCGGGGGCCTGCGTTGACCTGCTCTGAAAGATCGGTTGAGTTCCCACTGCTCTGGAACCAGCAGATGGACCTGCATCGAGCGCAGTTCCTAGGTTAGACAAAGGTTTGGGTTTGAAAGCCTTTCTGTTTCTGGTTTGGGAGGAGACAGAGGCCACGAGAGTAGCGGTTGGTGGTCTCCCTTGTCCACCCTGAGGGGCCGGGGCTTGCTGTCTAGGGGAGGGGCTTCGCATCAGGCTGTCCCTCCCTCTGAGGTGCTCCCAAGGGCCGTGGCCCTCTGCCCGCGACAAAGAAGCACTGCGCACGCGCCGCGGAGGCTTGCAAAGAGCCTTTATTTATCTAGCGCAAAGTAGACACTATCACAATTCTCTCTGTTACTCCTTTTACTAAAATAGTTCAAATCAATGTTTTTACCACACTATCAAAAAGTTCTATTTCTTTTTCTCTTCGCAAATCAAAGTGGTTCGATAGAAGGTAGAAACGGGCACAGGAGTCCCAGCTCTGCCCGGAGCCGGGGAGGGGCTGGCCCGTTCTCACGGCGTCACGTTCTACAGAAAATAGAGCATGGCTGCCGGCCGGGGACAGGAACCAGACGTTCCAGCCCGTTTCCAGAAAGCAGCACAAATACTTCCCCCCACATTATGAAAAATATACACCTCTACCGCTCTGCAGTCATGCATTTACTTTGTATCTTTAAAAAAAAAAAAATCAGTAGTATGTTGTTTCCTCTCAAGTTTTCAAGGAAAAAAAATGAAAGGTCACTTTCTTCTCTTTAAACACTGATGTGTAGCTAATAACTTTTGGATAAAAATGTGCCACCCTAAAAAATGTGCTCAGCAGATTCCGATTCCAGGATGGTCTTGGCCACCTGAGGTGAGGCTGGAAGGGTGGCCTCGGTCACAGTGGGAACTGAAGCCACAGTACAGGTGTCACACTGGGCTTCAGGCTCTAGAATCAGTTTGTGAGACAGAGAGGGACCTTTATGAAAGGACGCCAAGTTCGGCAACACCCCACCCTGACCACGCGCTTCCAGCCCTAAGGCTCCGGCGGGGAGGAGGGTCGCCCCATGTCCCCCTACCTACACTAGCACACTAACAGTGGCAGAGCTGGGAATCGCCCTGAGCTGGCCTCCGGCTCCCCCTGTGGTGAGGCCCCTGGGACCCTCCCCCGCATGTGGGCTCCTGCTGAATTGCCTGCTGTCCCCGGGTGTGGGGTCGGGAGAGGGCTGCTGGCTTTTGTTTAACAGGTTGTTACGTTAGGGAGATGACTGTCCCAGGTACAGTTCTGTCCTGGACAGCCATCCCGCGCAGCGCTGGTGAAAGGGTGGGAAGGAGGCGTCTGCACCTGGCTTGTGCCACCTCCACGGCAGGCAGGAGGGTTCTTGGGCCAGAAGTGCTCCACCTGGACACCCCCGCAGCGTGAGGGACAGTCACTCCCCTGCAGAGGGGCAAGGGCCCTTCAAGGCTGTTCTTCCCGGGGACAGTCTGCAGGAGGTTTGCAGATACCAGGAGCGCTTACTTATTGCTTATTTTCAGGGGTGGCCAAGCCAACCCAACCCAGCCATGACGAATGGGCTCCGAGACTTGGCTCCCACCCAAAATGGACCCACACCCCCTTGGGGCTGCTCTGTGGTTCTCTGGACTCCAAGACCCAGAGGGGGCCTCTGCCCTCACTGCCCACTTGAGCAAGAATTGCCCAGTACCATGACCAAGGATGTTCACCAGCTCCAAGTGCACACCCCTAGTGACAGGGAGCTCACCACCTGACCTGATGGTAAGCTCCTTCCAGAAAGAGCCCAGAGCTCCCTGTAATACCCAGGGCAAGAGGAACAAGCCTGTCACCTACTTAGCACCCCTGGGTACGATGAGGGCCACGAGCCTTTCGCCTGAGAGTGTACAACCCAGCGGTGCCAATGGCGAACCGCAGGAACTGCTCAGAGTCCCCACTGGGGAGAGGGACAGGGTGGCCCCTTCCACCCCCATGCCTGGGCCCCATCCCTCACATGGGCCTGGACAAGGCCCGCCTGATGCGAAGGCACCTCTCTGGGCTCTTCAAGTGCTTGCTGCATGCAGTGCTCAGTACCACGGGAAGAGTGATGAAGTCCGAGGCTGGGTGAGGAACTGGACAAACATGAGTGGACACCAGGACTGGTTATGACAGCATTAATGGTGACCGTACCTCCTTCCAGGGTCTGGGATCTCATTTGTAATGTGCCACAGATCACTTATCCCCCTGGGCCTCATGTTCCCCCCACACACAGAAACTGACCTATGGCAATTTACAGTTTGTGCATGGTCATTTACACTGATGGTCTCATTATCCCCAGAGCCCTGCAAGGAGGGCATTCTGCTGCCCATTCTACAGTGGAGGACACTGAGGCTCAGAGAGGGGAGGTGACGGTCCGCCCGCGATGAGGCAGCAGAACTCGCTGGGGCCCCAGCTCCGCCCAGCCCACGCGGCCCGCGGCCTCTCCAGCAGGCGGACCCCTTCCGTGTGTGTGCTGTGAACGAGGGCACAGGCCGACAGAGCTGATGGCCTCAAATGGTGAGCACAGCTGAACGAACCACTGAGGCCATATTTTTCCACCAGGGGCCTATAGAGGCTGAGTGACTTGCTGAAGGTCACACAGCAAATTAAAGCCAGAGCCAGGTCAGGCTCCTTCCAAGGAGGGCAGAATTCTTGTCATCTGAGGCCATGCAGCTCTGTCCACAGTGACCTAGGATGGGGCCACTGCAGCTGGCCAGAGGTGCAGCCATGGGCCAGTGCTACCCATCTGGAGAGAAAGAGCATGTGGCTCAGCCCAGAGACTCTCCACAGGGCCTTCCTACGTTCCTGGCCCAGCCTGGGAACCACAGAATTGGGGATGCTGCAGACACTGGGCAGGAGGGACCCAAAGACAGGGCACCACCTGGCACAGGGCAAGGGGACATTGCAGAGAGTTTGCTGGGCGGGGGGGGGGGAGGGGCATCAACTCTAAAAACAAGCAGCAGCTGGCCACAGAGGGGCTGGCACAGAGGCCACAGGAAGGGCCTCAGAGCCTCCAGCCAGCCATGGACACGGTGAGTTTCCTTGTGCATCTTTCAGGGGCCCCAGTGCTTGGTGAGCCAGCGTTCAGGCCACAGCAGGTGGGCGAGAAGTAGGGCCCCTGCATCAGGGCCAGCTGCCAGTGGCCTCTGTCCAGTGCCGGTGGCAGCTAGGGGGGTGGAGGGCTTGAGGAGGTGCCCCTCCATCAAAGCTGGGCACAGCCTGGGCTGGTTCCCGGGCCTCTCGCCAGTGGGGCCCAGAGCGCCAGCCCCAGAGCGGGAACGAGGCTCCAGGCCGCTCTGCCGCGCGGGGAACAGTCAGCAGCTTCTTATCTTCCCAGTTTGCTGGTGTGTGAGAGGCGGGGGATGGAGGCCCGACCGTTGATGCGTTGGACCCACGGCAGCCGGGCCACAGTGGGCGGCGTCCTATGTACAATTCACCACAGAAAAAGACGGCGCGAGGGCCTGCCCATGTCTGGGCTCTGCGGGCAGGGCCAGTCCACATCCATGGAGGAACAGCCCTACAAAGGCCCCTTGAACTGGTTCCCAGACAGGTGCTGCCGGATGGAGGGCTTGGAGCTGGCGGCATCTCCCAGTTTTCTCCAGACCACCTGTGGGGAGGGGCGAGACATAAGTGGAGCGCCCACCCCAAGCCCACCCACTGGCCTGTCCACACACCCTGCCTCATAGCTCTTCAAAAGCACCCATGTCCCCAGACCCACGGGGCCAGGAAGGGAAACAGGCCGCATGAGGCCTGGAGACACTCAGATCAAGTCTGCATGTCTACCCTCACCACCATGCCTGCCATCCTGAGCAGGTCACCGCGGGGGTGCAGGCTCGGCTCGCAGCTGTCCAGTGGGGCCCACAGGCCTAGGAGGGGGGTTCAAAACACCCTACCCCCAGAGAGGCCCGGTTCAGCCCCTGTGGGCCACCCTTCCCTACTGGCTCCTGTCAGGGTCCAAAGAAATGACACGTATTGGCCAGGTGGGTCTCCCTCCCAGGCGGACTCAGAGGCAGCCCACCTTCTAGAAGCAAAGGCAGCCCCAGCCTTGCAGGCCCACAGAGCAGAGGGTCCTGCCTGCACCTCCAGTCTGAGCACCACCTGTGCGGCCAGCAGCCACCAGGGCCACCAGCAAGCTGGGAAGCCGGAGCCAGACATGGGGGACCAGGGACGAACAAGACCAGAGATCAGGGACCCCGTTTTCTGTGAGGGGAGGAGTGCGGTGAAGATAGGCCAGGGCTCCCCGGGCCCCAGCGCCTCCTCTCAGCCCTCCCACACGGCAAGGTTGTGGCCACACTCCCAGGTCAGGCCCAGGACACCTCCCTTGCACCAAGGCCCCAGCCCCGCCCCGGGAAGTGCCTCACGTTGCACATCTCGCGGACGATGGCCTTCTCCTTCTCGCTCAGGTCCTCCTCACAGCTGTCCTGGAGCTGCCGGTCCAAGTTCTCGTGCACCTCCAGGACCTGCAGGGAACAGGTCCCAGGGTAGGGGCAGAGGCCACCAGGCAAGTCACCCTGAGCCTCAGCTTCCCCTGCTGCAGACAGAAGCTGAGGACCCAGCCGCTGGGTCCCGGGATCAGGGGCGTGGAGAGACCTCGGCGCAGGTTGTCCTTCCTCGCTCTGCGTCCTCTCCCCTCACCCTAGTGATGCTGTGGACGCCACCCGAGGGAAGCAGTGCCCCCATGCACTGGGGCAGAGCTGAGCACCGGTCCACCTGAGAGCAGGGCAGGCAGGGCAGGCGGGGGCCACACTCACACCAGTGGCCTCCAACCCAGATTACTGGGCACAGGACTCGAGGACAACACAGGCTCGCGCACGAAGGGTGTGTGGGTGTGTGTATCACAGTCACAGCCCACACAGGTACAAGTGTGCCGTGTCTGTGCAGACGTGCCCCAGGCCCCTGTGCCTGTGTGCTTGCGTCCATGCACACGTGTGTGGTATCCACGGTGCACAGATAGGTGGGGAGATGAGGGGTGCAGCAGGGGGACAGGCTCCAGGAGTGCGAGCTGTCCCAGGGGAAACGAGCACGTCGTCGGGACCTGCACCCGGAAGCCCTGAGAGGGAGGCAGCTGCCCGTGGAGGAGAGGCTGGGCTGGGAGCCCTGAGCTTCCGTCCCAGCCCCAGACCTGCCCCTCACTCTCTGACCCTGGGGGAGCGCCCACTCACACTCTTCCTCCCCCATGCCTCAGTTTCCCCAGCTTCAGGGATGGCAGACAGGAGGTGCACTTGCTATGGCCACCCAACACCTCTAAATCGCCCCCCTAGTGTGCCAGGCAGTGACGGCCACCCAGTCCCCCACAGAGAGATGACAGCCCCCAGGCTCAGAAAGGGCAAAGGTGGGGTCAGAGGTCCCATGGTCCCAAAGTGCACCAGGGATCCGGGACTTCTGGGGGAGCGGGAACTGGTCCTCACCTTCATGGCATGCACCACAGCCTCGGGCTTCTGTCCTGCAGAGCTGTAGCCGGCAGGGGGCGAGGACAGCTCGGGGACGGGGCAGGCTGGGCCCTGCGGGAGGAAATCACACGCCTCAGCTCACCCTGGCCGGCTCCCAGGCGGCGGCCACAGCTGTGACCAGCAGCCCGGAGAGGTCCCTGACCCTGTGGGGCCAGGGCCCAGGTGGAGGAAATGGGGAGAGGAGGAGGGGGGTGAGGACTGGGCCAGGGCATGGGGGCAGCACCCAGACCCCAGCCATGTCCCGCAGGCTCCTCTAAAGAACCCACGTGGAACATCTGCTATCTGTTTTTCAGATCACCTGGGGACACGTGGATGGCTGGAACTGACCCCAGGCCGCCTGACTTCAAAGCCCCCCACACCCCGCCCAGAACTCCCAGAGCTGGCAATCTCATCCAGCCCTGAGCGCTGCCTCCCAGCCCTGTCCGGCCACCTGGGCGACGCCACCTCATTTGGCAAACACTCTGGCTGGCACCAGGTACCCGGCTCCCACATCAGCCTGGGGGCAGAAGACAAGGCCACAGGAGGAGGGGATCCAGCCTCTCGCTCCTCACATGCCTGTGTCATAGGCCGAGTGTCCGCCCAGTGCCCCTCAGCTTCTCCCCCACAAGGGTCACTGGGCCCGGTGGCTGTGGGGCAGGGGTGCAGGGTTTCTGTCTCAGGCTGCAAGGAGGGACCCTGGCTGGACTCGAGATTCAGAGCCCCACAGAGGAGCTCACAGACAAGGAAGCCTCCCAGATGGAGCCCCCGGGGCTCATAGGAGCCAGGAGGTCAGACTCGGGGGGCTCGGCTGATGGGGCCATCGCCCTGGAATCCTGCCCAGCCAAACCTCAGTGCGGGCACCCTGACGGCCCAGAACCTTCTGCCACCAGCAGCCAACCCCCCTGTACTCACCCACCTGCCTGGCCTGGACCTGCTCCTGGCCCCACATGTGGCCTTGGGGCCTGGGAAAGCTGGGCTTGGGCAAGGCTCTGCAGGCTGTGACCTGTGCCTTGGTTTCCTCGTCTGACAACAGAGTGGGTCCCTGTGTCCCAGGGTGTGTGCAGAGCCCTGGATGCTGCCTAATGTGTTTTCTACCACCAGCTTCCAGTGCCCTGGCCAGGTCTGTCATGGTGAGGAACCAAATGGGGATTGGCGGGGGGAGGGGGGTGGTGGCTTCTGAAGGGACAGGAGACAGGTGGAAGGCGGGCCACACACAGGTGCGCAACCTGAGGCAGAAGGCTGCACTCCCCCATCGGCCAGCAGGGGGCGACAGCCACACACATACAGCCCTGGATGGCCCTGGCACCTCCCGCCTCTCGTCCTGTCTATACCTGGGGCTCCCAGAACCGCCTGCTCCATAAGGGGGCTGGTCCCTGCTCCAGGGGGATGATTACTGGAGCAACGGCAGGAGGGAAGCCAGGAGTCACCAGGGTAGGCTGAGGACTCCAGCGACTTTCCTGGCCCGCTCACCGCCAATGAGTGTGGCTGCGGGGTCCTGTGAATGAAGCCGCCACTAGACAAATACCGTGTATAAGGAGCAACTGAACGCAGTCAGGACCGTTACCTCCAGGGCGCCCCCAAGCACAGCACACCCCTGAAGGTCCCGCAGCTGTGGTGAGGAGGACCACAGGCTGGACCAGCCCAATGACACCTCCCGCTTCCTAAGCGTCCACTTGGAGCAGCACGACCCACGGAATGTTCATCACAACCCTCTGGGCAGACACGACATTTTACATCCCCATTTTACAGATGACTCACCCAAGGCTATAAAAATGGAGCTGAGCCTCAAACCCGGGTCTGTGGGGCTCCAGAGCTGGTGTAAAAGTGGGGAGATCAGTGTCTACCCCAAAGAATGGAAAACATCCATCCCCACAAATCCCTGTCCAGGAATGCTCACAGGAGCCCTATTCTCAACAGGGGAAAAACTGGCAACAACCCACATGTATAGCCACTGACGACCAGATCGCACAATGCGGTGGATCCGCAAGGGAGAGCCTATGCGACAAGGAAAAGGAATGAAATACTGATGCACACAAGACGTGGGTGAACCTTCAAAACTCCATGCTGAGTGAAGGCAGCCGGTCACGAAGGACCACAGATTATACGATTCCATGAATGCGAAAGGCCCAGAACAGCAAATCTAGAAAATCTAGAAAGTACGTCAGTGGTTGCCTAGGGCTGGGAGGAGGGGGGATAGGAAGGGAATGCTAATGGGTACAGGGTTTCTTCTTGGGATGGTAAAAATGTTCCCCTGTGATGATTGCACAAATATCTGAAGATACTAAAAACCACCGAATTGTATGCTTAAAAATAAAGTCAATGGACAAAAAAAAGGGGGGAGTCCAGCTCCCCCGAGGGGCCTGGCAAAAACTTGATCCTCCACTCAGGAGGCTGCTCACCACAAACCCCCACCCCCGCTCCAGTGACAGGCGGCCAGGTGGGCAGGGAGGGGGTCCCCACTGCAGAGTCACCTGTCTCACCTCGGGACCCTCTGACGTGCGGACCTGCGGGTAGCCGTACAGAAGATGCGCACAGGGTGGAAGGCCTGTGCCCTGGCAGGATCAGCACAGAGGGTCCCCCAACACACAAGTCGTCACTCTCCCCATGGCCCCGTGTGCCTGACACGAGCTCTGGGACCCGGCGAGGGCTCGGTGCCCCATGAGCGCCCCCAGAAGCCAGGCCTCTGAGCCTCCACCTCGGCCCCCCACCCCTCCACGGCCACTCCAGCAGCCTTTCTGGCTGCCCCTCCTACCAAACACCGCAACCCTCTCCAGCCACCCCAGGGACCTGCCCCCAGCCTCAGGGAGCCTCACGCCAGCCCCCGGCCCCCAGGCCCAGGTTGGCCCGGCACCAGCACATACTAGCCATGCGACCCTGTCCCCTGGGCCTCGGCTTCCTTCCTTCTGAAGTGGGGTGACAGCCCCTGGTGTGCAGAGCGGCCTAGAGGACAAAAGGAGGTGAGGCACAAGCAACCCCTCCCAAAGCCTCCTCCAGGAAGCCTTCCAGAACGTTCACTCCCTCTGACAGTGTGGATCTGCCCTGTCGAGGCCTCCGAGGCCCAGCCTGTGGGGCATTCTCTCTGGAGAGGCCTCGGGGAGCAAGACCCCTCTGCTACATCCTGCAAGCCTGGCACATCACAGGAGCCAGCTGGGTTTGCACAGCACTTCACCGTTTGCAGATCGCCAAGAGGGCTTCAGCACACAGCACTCCATAGCTGTTAGCCGTCAGGCTTCCCCCGATGCTCAGAATGCACGGAGGAGTGGAGGACCAGCCCCCGTGGGGCATCACCGGCTTGCCAGAGCCCTTCCTCACGAAGCAACTGGAGCCTCGTTCAGCCAGGGCCTCCTGGATAAACGTTTGGATCATGTGCTGTCGGCAGGCTTTGCTGCCCACGCAGCATCAGCAACCACGTTCCTGCAGAAGGTGTGAGGGCCTCCAAAGAGGATCAGCAGAGCGCTCGGCCGGCAGCGGTGGTGGCACCAGCGCAGGGAGGCCTCAAGGAGACACCCTGAGGTCGTCCTTGCTGGGGGTAGAAGAAAGACAGCAGGGCCAGGACCCCGGCTGAGACGCCAGGCCCACCTGCCCCCTTGGCAGAGCGGCCTCGGGCCAGCCCCGCTCCTGTCTGTTCCATGGGGACAGTCAGGGTCCCCGCCATGCTGGGGGGCCCTGGTGCGTGGAGAGCCCCCTGCACGCACGGCCCGCAGCCGACACTCAGTAACCACTGGTGTTCTTGCCACAGCCTTCTACAGGGCTCACAGGGGCAGCGCCTCCTGCACAGTGGTCTTCACTATCTTCACAGATCTGTGCCATCGTCACAAGAGAACGCTCTCGTCAGCCCCACAGGAAACCCCGTCCACTCCACAGCCCCGCCCCGTGCCCCGTCCTCCAGCCCCTGGCAGCCACCAACGGACCTTCTGCTTCTGTAGATCTGTGCTTCCTTTTTTTTCATTTATTTTTTTATTGAGTTAATGATAGGTTACAATCTTGTGAAATTTCAGTTGTACATTATTGCCTGTCAGTCGTGTTGTAGGTGCACCCCTTCACCCTTTCTGCCCACCCCCCACCCCACCTTTCCCCTGGTAGCCACTAATCTGTTCTCTTTGTCCACATATTTAAATATCCTCATATGAGTGTAGTCATACAGAGATTGTCCTTCTCTATCTGGCTTATTTCACTTAACACAATTCCCTCAAGGTCCATCCATGTTGTTGCAAATGGAACGATTTTGTTCTTTTTTCTGGCTGAGTAGTATTCCATTGTATATATACACCACATCTTCTTTATCCAATCATCTGTTGATGGGCACTTAGGTTGCTTCCATGTCTTGGCTATTGTAAATAATGCTGCAATGAACATTGGGGTGCATAGGACTTTTGGAATTCTGACTTCAAGCTCTTTGGATGGATACCCAGTAGTGGGATAGCTGGACGTAGATCCGTGCTTTCTACACACAAAATGTCACACAGGGATGACAGGCACACTGACCCCAGGGAGCAGGCCCGAGCTAGGCCTCCGCTTCCCGGACAGCTCGCCCCGTGCTGGCCCTCCCGTTCCCAGACAGGGTGGGTCAGAGCCCAGCATGACCCCAGAGGCCCTCTGTCGGTAATTTAAGGATACAGTCCTGCACAGATAAACACCGCAGGCCCCACCCCAAGCTCCAGCCCCAGCTGGGCATCCTCTCCCCAGCCTGTCTGAGGAGTGGCACAGGCTGACGAGCTGCACAGAGGGACAGCAGTGGGGCCTGGGCAGCTGCTTCGGGGCCCCCGGACACAGCCCTGAACTGCCGGCCACGTCACCCTGAGCCAGGCCTCCCCGTCTAATGGCCACACTTGGCCCTCACGGGGCTCCAAGGGTCAGGAGCCCAGGCGCCTTCACGGGAGGGTGGGGGGAGAAGGGAGGAATGAGGAAGGCCACTTAGGCCGTGAGCCCCAGCCTTGACTGCTGCCCTCGCCTGATCAGGAAGCAGCTCGGGCAGAAGGTGAGGGTCTCAGTCCAGGCCCAGGCACCGGCCCCCAGCAGGTCAGCAGCCAGTCCCAGCCTTTCCCCTCCCCCGGAACGTGGACCAAGGATTCAGAGGAGGCGCCGGCTCCACACGGGAACAGCGGGTGCTCGGGGGAGGGGCACTCACGTTCTGCAGGGAATCCTGGTAGGAGGGTGGCAGGGACGCAAGCTGGGACTCCGAGTGGTACGGGGAGAAGCCCTTCCGCAGCGTCCGGAACTCTCCGGAGCCCGCCTGCTGCAGGGGAAGACGAGGAGAGGTTAGAGGGGAGGGGCCTGGCTGGGTGGACCAAGGACCGCTGCTCCCCTGGCTGGACGCGATGCTCCTGCCCATCCTCCATCCTCCGGGTGGCTCTGCTCCCTGCACCTGCTTGGAGGCCCCACCCACACACACCCCTCCCCTCCTACCCCCGGGGTCCTCACTGCCGTGAGCATCCCTTTACATCCATCACCCCGCGCAGGTGCCACTGCACCAGTCCAGGGGCTTCGCTTTTCTCCATGCGGTCTGCTTCATAAACGCTTGTTGAACAGCTGAATAAACAGATGAGCAAGGAGTGGACGAGTGCGGGGCTCTCCCACCCTTGACCCTCGTTCCTCTGCTCCAGCATCCCCCGCACCCCTGGCCTGCGTCCTGCGTCCATGGGAAAGTCCCCTGGCCTCCCGCGGGTGCTGGCGCCCCCTACAGCCTGAGCCCGCCACAGCGCTCAGCTCAGGCTGCCCGAAAGCCTACACCGTCAGACAGGAGCTCCCAAATGTGGGGGCCGCCCCGTGGCCGAGAGGTTAAGTTCATGCACTATGCTTCAGCAGCCCGGGTTTCACCGGTTCCGATCTTGGCGCAGACATGGCACGGCTCATCAGGCCAGGCTGAGGCGGCGTCCCACATGGAAGAACCAGGACGACTTACAACTAGGATATACAGCTATGTACTGGGGGTTTTGGGGAGAAAAAAGTAAAAATAAAAAAAGAGGAAGATTGGCAACAGATGTTGTTAGCTCAGGGACAATCTTCCTCCCCAAAAAGAAAAAGCAGCAGGAGCTGGCCTTTTGGGCCCCTATGTCACTCGGACTCTGGGGTGGCATGTCTGGCCCAAACACCCTTTTCTACTTCAAAGGAGCCAAGGGAACCCTGTTGGGCAGATAAAATGCAGCGGAATGTCCATCAATCAGCAGGCTGTTGAGTTTCCCAAACAAATCCTGGAGGGGAGGAGGCCACCCAGGCCAGGAGCCAGGCAGGCAGGGGCAAGGGCAGCAGCCACGCCCAGGGGTCCCTCCTCTCACTCCTCAGCCCCCCCTGCCCAGCCCAGGAGGGATCCAGACACACCCTGCTCCCCTCCCAACAGCCCAGGCCCTGTTTCTCACAGGGTTTCCAGCCTCACCGACTCCCTGGGTTCTGCTCTCCGGCCCCCATCAGACCCCCCAGGCCTCACGGGCCTCGGCTTAGGGACCACACAGCACCGCCCTCCACATGGCTTGGGATGTGGATGAAGGCTCAGATAAGGAGCTCCCCGCTAAGCACACCATGGGGCCCACCGGCCAGAAAAGAGACCCAGCCATCCAGCTGAGGAGCTATTCCCACGGCCTCCCAGAGGACCTGAGTGGGAGCCGAGGTCACCACGGGGCACGGAGAGGGGAGGAGCAGGGAAGGTCACAGAGGGGAGAAGTGGGGGGGGGCCCTCCCACAGTGGCCCCCAAAGTGTGGCAGGGCCTCACCAAGGAGACCCTGGGCACAGCCCTGGATCTGACAATGGGACTGGATACCCGATCACAGCCTGGGTTAACCAGAGACCTCAGAACCTCCTCCCGGCCCAGCCAGGGGTCCAATCAGTTGGAGCCCCTCTACCACGGCACCAAAAAGAGAAAGAGGCCACAGCCGCTGCCCCACCCCCTCGTCCAGCACTCCCCCCCACCATGGGGATCCCCCCTCTTCAGGGACCCCGTGTCTCCCT
This sequence comes from Equus quagga, assembly GCF_021613505.1. Taxonomy (NCBI): domain Eukaryota; kingdom Metazoa; phylum Chordata; class Mammalia; order Perissodactyla; family Equidae; genus Equus; species Equus quagga. The sequence goes on from NC_060286.1 coordinate 40,098,177, forward strand.
GTCTCGCCTTCCCTGGGGCAGTCACCCCAGCTCCACACAAAGGAAAAAGTCCCAAACCGTATCATTATCCTGGCCAGGTCTCTGTGACAGTTACAATCTTCTGCAATGGAGAGTACATTCTAAACCCAAACACACTGCACGGCCACACCTGGTGCCCCCAGCCTCTCACCTGCCCTCGGACACCATCCTGCAGAACATCCCCCACCAGCCCCGCCAGGCTGGCAAGAGAAAGTTTAAGAGACCAGGTGTAAGGCCCAGTCGGGCCCAACACACACACGCTGACATTTATTTGGCCACACGGCCAGGGACTTGAGCCACTGTTCTCTCCCAACAGCCCGTGGGACTAGGACAGCTGGGCCCTGCCCTGTCCTTCCCCTCACCCCATCTAGGTTCTGTCCTGGGCTGAGTCCTATCTCCCCACAGCTTCTCTGGCCCTGGACCAAATGGGTTCAGAAGCAGGCCACACGCCATTACTGAAAACACTCCTTGGGAGGAGGTGTGTGTGCAAGAGGGTGGGGGAGTTTAATTAGCAGCATGCAATTCCCAGCCCTGCCTTCCATGATCGTCTATAAATATTTGCACGTCCGCAGAACTTTATTAGCAAGCCACAAAGCTGGCAGGAAAAAAACGCACAATCTCTCATTAGGGGCAATGTGACTAATGACGCATCGAAATGAGGAACCATAATTGCACTTAAATCCAAATTAAAAATCCTGGCATTTGTCGTGCTGGTGCCCTGGAAGAATGAAGCCCCTAGGTTTTCATTGCTGCTGAGAAGCAGAGCAGAAATGGCCTTCTGGGGTGGCTGGGCCTGCCCCTGGGGGCAGCGTGCAGCTAAGGAAGGTTCAGGAAGCGGGGAGGCACACTGCCACGCCCTGGGAGAGGAGGCCAGCCCTGCCCACGGTCTCCTCAAGTGGGTGGCTCAGGACACAAGGAGAGGGACCTTACACACAGAGCCCGCCCAGCGCGGGAACAGGATTTCCCCAATCCTTAGTAGGAAAGGAAGCGACCGAGTCCTGCAGACGCAGCTCTGCCCCTTCCAGCCCATCCGGTCCCTGCAAGGGCAGCTTGAGAATTCTGGACGGGAAGGAGAGGCCAGGAGGCTGCAGGGTCCCCCCAGTCCCCTGAGGCCCCCAGAGTTAAGGACCCCCCCGGCCTCTGTGCAGGGCCATCCCTGCAGCGCTGCCCAGCTCAGGGCCAGCCGCGGCCTTGCAGGGGAGACTCAGGCCACCTCTCCAGAGGGGCCTTTGCAGGGCTGCAACGAGGCTCCGCAGAGAAGGAGCACCCCAGCCACTGCCTTCCCGGGGACTCCTGCTTAGGAAGCTGGGGGCTTCCTTGGGGCCACCCCAGGATACTGCTGGGGAGCCCTGTCAGAGCGATGCTGAAGATTGAAAAGGGCCCCCAGTCGTGGGCTTGTCCACTCGGGCTCCTTGTGGGGGCCAGCAGCTGCGAGCGGCCCCTTCCTGGGCTCTCCTCGAGAGCAGCCATTGTCACCCCTCCTTCCTGCTCCCGAAGGGCTTTGGGCCCCTCGAAGGGCACCATGTGCTACAGCAGTTTTGTGTCCTGGAAGCACCCACTGTGTGCACCCCAGCAGGGAGGCAGCGCCTGACAGGTGAAGCTGAGGACTGTGGGGTGGGGGCTCGAGGATGAGCACTGCGTCCCCACTGCAGCCAGCCTGCAAGTGACTGCTGGGACCACCAGACCCACGGCCCCGGGCCAATTTGCATGCAGTGACCATGGCAGGACCCCCTTCAGAGGGGGCCATCCTGAGCCACTCCGGACTTGTCCCTTAGCCCACCGGCCCTCACGGTGCAAGGTGGGGAAGGGGCTCTGATCCTGAGGGACACTTACCAGCCCTGCTCCCCGAAACCAGAACACGGGACAGTCATGCCTGCCTCTGAGGGGGGCAGGGCTGCCGGCTTGGTGGGGGTGGAAGCCCAGCCCAGGGCCCCGTGGGGCTTCTCCTTCCTCCAGGCAGCCCCAGAGCCCTCCCTCATTATGAGGACCTGGGCCAGCAGGCGCCACCACTAACTCAGGCGGCCTTGCCAAACCCCTCCTCCCACCTCGCACGGCGGGGTTCTCCCCACAAAATGGGGATTCCACTGCCTGGTGCCGACCTTACAAGCTGGGGGACCCCGCAAGAGGAGGGAGAAGGGCCTGCGTCTCCTGGCTCCTCTCCTGCTGTTTCGTAAAGCTGGACACTGACGCCAGCTCGGCCAGAGGCAGGTGCACACAGGACCAGGGCACCCTGGGTGATGGTCCCAGGGAGGGGCGGGAGGGTGCTGGGGGTCAGCGAAAGAGGGGACCCAGAGCAGACAGGGCTCCACACAGCACTCAGAGCAGCCCCCACTCCCCCAAACGCCACTGCAAACAAGCCCCCAGCTCTACCTGAAGCCAGCTTCTTGGGCGGCCGTAGGGGCGGGGTAGCTGGAAGGGAAGACAGCGTGTCACCACAAACCCCAGCCATGACCCTCACCACTGCCCCCTCCCCTGGACACCCATTATCCCAAAGCCGCCGGGGCCTCTGCTGGGCCAGAGTGAGGGGTCCAAGGCTGAGGTAGCGGGTCCCCAAGGCGCCCCACAGGAGCCCCACGTTTTAGAAACTCCAGATTCAACAAGGACTGACAGCCTCTGCCACACGTGGGCACAGGGACCCACCCCCTTCATAGCCCTCCAGAGGCTCACACCAGGACGCAGCTGCCCTTCCGAGAGGGCTCGAGCCGAGAGACACCCCAGGATCCCTGCTGAAAGAGGCCGTATGGGGACATACCCCCGACTCGCCCCCGCTCTGTCCTCAGGGCAAAGGTGACCCGCAACGTCCCTCACAAGAGGATCTGTTTGGTACCAAAGATCTGCTTTTTTTCCCTTTAATTTTAAGAGACCTCATCTGCAGGCCATTAAGAACCACGGGGCCGCTGCTCGGCTCGGGGCTCAGAGGGCTCCTCCTAACTGGTCCTCAGACGAGGCAGGGAGAGGCCACGTGTGGTTGATGGGCGGCTGACGTTCCTTATCCACAGCGGGTACCGCTCCCCACCTCCCCATCAATTTCAGGCCCTAAATTCCATGTTTCAAACTCGGATGTGTGTACCACCCAGGACAACGCGGCCTGGGACCGATGGGTAACGCACAGACAGGGTCTCATCCACCACAATGACCGGCGCCCCCTCACAGGTCCCCTCGGCAGGCCCATTGCTCGTTCCGATGGAGTGAGTGAGGGACAGGCCGCGGGACCTCGCAGAAGGAGGTGGGGGACTTTGGAGGGGCACAGACTTGCAGGATCCAAATCCCGCTGTGGCTGGGTGGACCTGAGCAACTCACCAACTTTCCGGGTCTCTGTGTGCTTGCACATAAATTAGGGTCGAGAAGAACTCAGATGCCAGACGGCCCATAAGCGAGATCACAGAGGGTGACCCACAACCCAGACAGCTGGCCAGCCCCAGTCCTCGGGGCTTTCCTTGACTTTAATCCTGGGGCAGGCACCATTAGTGTCCCCATTTTACAGATGGGAAAACTGAGGCACAGAGAAGTTAAGCCACTGTCCCAACACCACCCAGCTGGGAAGTGGCACTTTGGGAATTTGACTCTCGAGTCAGGGACTAGCTCTCAAGTCCAGGGACTGGCGTCTCACCACGCTGACTCTCGCCCAGCACGTGGCTCACAGTGGACACTGGTTAAGTCTCAGGCACAGGGGACAGAAGTGGAATTCCTAGTCTGTCCTCCTGCTCCCGTTCCTAGACTGATCATCTGCTCAGACGCTGGAGAGAGGTTTCCCTCCTGGCTGAGGGAGAGGCTTGACGGCTTCTACGGTTCTCCTACCTGAGCATTTAAAGGCCTCCAGAGACCATGCCGCCCAGGACAGAGCGGGTAGGGACGTGACAGCCCCCAGACACCAGACAGTCAGAGCAGGGATGGCCCGGAGCCTGTCAAGAACGCGGCAAGTCAGGGAAGACACCAGACAGCGCCACCAGAGAAATACCGTGAGGCCAGCACCTCCAAGGGCTAGGGCGAGGGAACCCCGCACCAGGACAGCCCGTCTTCATCGGGGACGCAGGAAACAGTACCGAGGCGCCAGCGACGGGCTTCAATGGTAGCAGAGGGTTCCCCTCTCTCCAAGACTAGATGGGTCAAAACTCAGATTAAGGACAAAGAGGAGCGGTTCATCTGGGGACGGCCAAGCCCAAGCCACCAGCTGGTGGGCACAGTGGGCCAGACCTTGACACATCCGGGATCCTCGGACCAGGCAAAGGTGAGAAGTCAGGCCCCGCCCATGGCGCTCCCCAGGTGCGAGTTCCAGCCAGCATGGTGCATGGTGCATGATGCAGTGAGCACCACCGTCACCCCGTCCTCCAGGTGAGGAAACTGAGGCGGCAGGTCGTAAGGGATTTGTCTAAAGCCACACAGCACAGGAGTGCAGGAGCAGGGGTCCCTCTGAACCCAGATCCCTCCAGGGCCCAAATCCACTTTCTTACATCATCAGGCCAACCACAGTATCGCTGCAGGTTGAACTGCGTTCCCCTGAAATTCATATGTTGACGTCCTGACCCTCAGCACCTCAGAATATGACCTATTTGGGCATAGGGTCTTTACAGAGGCAGCCAAGTTAAAATGAGGTCATTTGGCTGGGACCTAGTCCAATATGACTGCTGTCCTCATCACCCGTGCCAGGAAATCCTCCTCTGCCCAGGCCTCAGTTTCCCCATCTGTGCCGGGTGTAAATCCTGGGGTCACTTCCAACCTGAGCGTTCAGCCACAGTGTGGCACGGCAGAATGGGGGAAAGAGCGGGCGCAGGGTGAGGAGGGGGCGGGCTATGGTTGTTCACAATCCCGGCCTGGACCATTGCCTCCACTCCCCCAGATGGCCGCCCGCTCGCCCGATGTGAGACAGCATCGCGAGTGCTTCTTGCTCGTTTGTAAAGCTGGCTTCTGGGCACACACGGAGACTTCATTTATCAGCCCAGCAGGGGAGTGAAGCGAGGGAAAGACTGCGCGGAGGCCCGGCGTCAATTACAGCCGCCCCCCATCTCAGCCCGGCCGGGCACAGAGAATCCGCAGGAAAAATAATAACGTGCTCGAGACAAATCATCGCCGAGGAAGCAGCTGTGTTGATGAAATTTTAAAGCCGACATGAGAAAGAAAATACGAACTGCTATACAGTAATTTAGTCAGTGAACACTCTGGCACATTTTTAATTAAAGCTATTTTGGAGTTAAATAGAGGCCATGGGGGGAGGGGGTAGGGCAGTGAGAAGTGGGAATCCGCAGGGGCGCCCTGCCCTCCTGCCCAAGCCCCAAAGCCACACCGCCTTAAGATAGTTCAAAGAGTAATACTGCTCTCTCCTGCTTTTTGCCCACGGGCAGACGCCCTACTCTGCACAAAGCTGGAGGTTTCCATGCAATTTGATTTCAATGACAAAACTTAAGTGCCAGAATCACAAAATCTCAGAAGCCAGAGCCCGTGAGGCTGGGGACAGAATCCCACCCATGGCAGCAATCTCTTTCTTCAAGATTCCCAAACGTGTCCATCCATTCATCACTTGATTATCTCCAAAGATGATATGCTCACTACCTTACTCCCTTGGTTACACAGACTTTCCTTATTCTGGGCAAGAACTGGCCTCCCCTCTTGGTCTAGGACTCTGGGTGAGGGACCAGCCAGGGGATCCCCAAGATGCATCCACCCAGTCCAGCTATGCTGAGCACTGGAAACACAGATGCGACCACTCAGAGCCTGCAGCCCAGTCCTTGAGTAGCTGACAGTCCAGCAGGAGTCGGGGCCAGGCTCCCCAAGAGAGGATCACCATACCCTATCAGCAAGGGAGAGCAGCCCACAGGCTGAGCGCTCACAGCAAGTGCCGAGCCACCTGGGGGCAGCTGGGGAAGGCTGTTGGCAAGAGGCTGTGCCTGAGCTGGGAGCCCATGTCTTGCAGGTGGCCAGGAGGAAGAAAACTAAGAAAGTCCCCTCCTCCCTGGACCTCCTTAGAATGAGGCCAGTGCTGGGGCCGAGCCCTGGCCATGGGGCTCTCTCCACCTCTGCTGTCCCCCAGCAGCCCCCTTGTGCACATGAGTCCTACTGGCTGGGATGAGGAGGTGGTCAGGCAGTGACAAGAATGAGACTGGACTGTGAGCTCCCTGAGGGGAGGCCTCTGCCTGTCACCTCTGTACTCCAGGGCCATGCAAACAGCAGGGAACAAATTACACACTGAGTGAGTGAGTGAGTGCCCATTTTACAGGGGAGCAAATGAGACTGGGGGAGAGGAAGTGGCTTAGGATTCTCATTAGGCTGGTGCCATCTGAGCTACCCCAGGAATCCAAAGGCAGGTGAGGTGTGAACTGCCACCAGGAAGCCCTGAGCAGGCCGGTGGTGGGGGCCCTTCCCTCCCCGTCTCTCCATCCCACATGTCCCCTGCGTGGCTCAGAACAGGAGTGCCCTCCTCCAGGGCCAGCAACACCCACCACACTCAAGGCCAAGCTCCGGTGACAGCAGGTGACAGAGGCAGCAGGAGTCCCATCCATGGCCCTGGGGACACTCTAGCAATGCCACTGGCCCCTGCGTGCTTTTGCTGACTGTAGGTTGAGGGCTGGCTCCCCACCCCCCCGCAGCAGCAGGGGACAAAGGCAGGCAGGCAAGCTGTGCACCAGGGGGCCAAGGACCCAGCACTGCACGCTGCCCCCTTCTCAGGATGCAGGATGTAGCCCTGACAGCGGCTCACTGGGAGACCCTGGGCAAGACTCTGGACCACCAGAGTTCCCTCAACCTGGAAGAGACAGGGATGGGACCTGGGAGCCCCGCCCCGCGACACACACAGGCACACACGGCCTGTGGAGTGGGTTGGCTCCACAGCCTTCGTTGTGAGAGGAAGAAAACTTCTCCCAGAGAACTAGGACTACGGGGCACTTGCGCCCTGGGTGCTCTGAGCTCCCGGTGCCTCTCCTGTACTAGCACGGAGCCGGGCGAAGGCACGCTCTTGTCCCTGAATCCCAGCCTAACAGCCTGCAGCCAGCAAGCCTGGGTCGGGTGAGGGTCCACATCCCCTCATCTGATGAATATCTGTGCCCGGCCCAGGCATGGGCACAGGTCAGGGACAGCACCCTACTGCTGCCCCCAGGGCAAGGCACCAGGTCTGATCCCTGGGAGCAGGTCAGAGCAGGCTGGGGGGTGAGAGACATCCCCCTGATGCCCCAGACACAGGGCCCCTGTCCACCTGCACCTCTGCACATGTGGGCGTGAGGTGAGTGGAGACAGCTATGGGGGCTCCCTCATGAGACCGGGGGTGCCCACGGGCAGGAAGGAGGAGCAGCCTGAGCATGCGCACGTTTCCCACAAGTCCACAGCTGGGTCCACCACTTGGACCTGGGGGATATTTTCCCAGTGGAACAATGTGGCCCAGGACAGTGGGGGCCACAGTGTCAGGGTCACTCCCACCCTTGTGGAAACAGGACCACAACATTGCAAACAGCATCCTGAATCTGGGGCGTACGCTCTCAGCCTGCTTCTCCCCGGGAACAATGAAACAAGAACAGCCAGACCGGGGCAGACTTGCGAGGCCGCTGACCCCACTGGCCCAAGGCTTCAGCCACCCGAACGTGCTTCTGGCCTTCATTCTGCTGCACAGTGGCTGCAGCAGGCAACTCCCTCCCCGCCTTGCTGGACAGGCACCAGCTCCAAAGCACAGGCCCTGGGCCCTATGTGCCCCCACCACCCCCAGGTCTCCTGGCGTCACCTCCACCCACAGCTCCCGCAGCCACCCACGCCCTCCTCTAAACCACGACCGGCCCAGGTCAGGCCCACATGGAACATTTGGGTCTAAGGAGCCCCAGCCCGCAGCCAGGTGACACCCCAGCCCCTCCCTGCCCTCACAGCCCCAAGGGGCCAGCACATCCTGTGGCCAAACCCTTCTGCCAAACTGGACCTTACCGACATATAAAGTTACAGCCCAGCCTTGCAATCCAATGCCTGCCTGGGCACCCGGGCGTGGGTGTGGCGGCTGTGGGGGTGTGTAGGAGTGAGGGAGAACCCAAACCTGAACGGCTTACTCTGCAGGGTGCTACAGGGCTGTGGGCACTGTCCATGAGGCCCGTGCAGGGGTGAGGTGTGGGACGGCAGTGCTGGGGGCCGGCTCCACGCTTGGGGCCCGGATCTCCCCAGCAGCCACCCAGCAGGCAGAGAGGGGGCCACGGGCTTCCCGAGCCAGGCAGTGATGCCAAGCCCCCTGGTTGCCTAGCAACGGGGCCAGGCAGCTGAGTCCTCCCTAGAGTTGGTTCCCAGAGAAACCCTCCAGGCATCCCGGCTGGATGCTTATGGGCCAGGGGCACGGCAGGGGAGTGGGAGGTGACATTAAGCCAGAGATGGGTACAAGGGAGGCTGGACGGCTGGCCAAGCCAACTGGCCCCCAGGCACCCCAACCAGGGCTGATCACAGCCTCCCATCACGCCCCACCCGCAGCAAGGAAGGCCCCCAGTCCTGGCAGCTACAGCCCCTCCGTGCTCCAGCCACACTCAGCAAGAGCACAGAGGCCCATCCCCTGGCTCTGCCTCTCACCCTGCACTACCTCCCCCGTGCACTATGTGCATCTCCGAGTCTCTAACGCGCCAGCCCTGTGCTGGGGACATGCTGGGGAGGAGGCATGGCCTCATCTGTCTGTGGGCACCAGCCAGGCCCAGGAGGGAGGGGGGTGGACCCCAGTCTGGAGAGGGATGGGTGTGGCAGGGGCAGGGGCAGGGGGGTTTCCTGTGGGTCTGAGCGAGGGCATGCCAGTCCACCTCTTGGGCCCTGATTTGCCCATGCGCAGAGGGGCTAAGCAGCCCATTTCTTCAGCAATTGTGTGTTCCACACCATCTTTGAGACAGGCCCAGTGGTGGCCCCCAGGGAGCTCGCAGGCCACCACGGGGACAGACAGTGACAGGCTGTGACGGAGGGAAGCCCCACAGGCTGTGGAGGGAGGATTGGGTCCATGACCCCAGCATTCTAGGAGGTGACTCCAGGCGGGAGTGGGGGCAGGTGGGAGGTTATGGGTGTGAAGGGGGAAGGGAGCCCCAGCAAAGCTGGGGACCAGGGTGGGCACTGGAATAGTGGGGGGTGGCAGGGCCCACGCTGGCCCTCAAGTGCAGTAGGCATCGTCCCCACAGTCTGCCCATGGCTGGCTTACCTGTGCAAGGATCTTGTCACCCTCCAGCAGCTTCACCTTGGTCTCCAGCTGCCTGATGTAGGTGGATGAGGGATCTGTAACGACATAAGGAGGCCACATTAACCATCACAGACTCTGTCTGCAGCGGGAGAGCCCGCCTCCCCTACCCACCCCATGGGGGGCCCCTGAGCCTGGGTTTCTGGGACCTGTAGAAAGGAGGCGAGGGGCTTCCTCACAGCGTGTCCTGGGCTGATGCCTTCAGCCTCTGCTGTGCGTCAGGTCCACAAAGAGGACCCCCACACCCCCTTGAGGGAATGCTCACACCAGGAGGCATCCCACCCCAGGGCCCTGGGTCCAAGGAGCCCCCTCCCCGACACAGTGGGGAAACTGAGTCTCCTGAGCATGCCAAGTCAGTGTCTGAGGTTCCCCTGCTGCACCCTGCCTGCCGCGCAGGAGCTTCCACAAACGATTTGTGGCGGGGACACAGAGCACAGGTAAGCCACCCTCGTTCCTGCAGGACTCGTTCCTGCAGGACTCACCGACGAGAGCAGTCAGGAGCCAGCCCTGAGCCAGGCCAGGGAGACACTCCCTGACAATGCCCCCCTACTTTCTGAAGGGAGCAGGGGCTGAACCACTCTCCCTCGCCACGCTGACCCGTTTTACAATTGCATCAGAAAGTAGGCAAAATTCCTCCACCCCAACCTCCCAGAGCCCTGGGCCTGCCTCCCCATCAGGCGGGAAATCGGCTCAGAGGAGAAGAGTGATGACTAGATCACTCCAGGCCAGGACAAGGGAGCCTGCCCAGGTGGAGGGGCCGGGGAGGGAGGCGGAAGAGGGGGCAGGGAAGGGGAGGGCAGGGCCGGGAAGGAGACCAAACCATCACGGCAGATACAGGGACAGGGCTGGTACAGGGGCAGAGGGAGAAAAGGCGGGCAGAAAGTCAAATCCCAAGCCAGACAGCACAGGCGCCTCCCCCAGGTGGTCTGCAGCCCCTGGTGAGGGACGGGCTAGGCACCTCTTGTCCACATGAGCACCTGGCCAGAGCTCACCCGGCCCAGACCCCGTCCACCCCGGCCGGGGCAGGTCACTGCTCCTCCTACTACACCTGCCTGCCCTCCAGCAGGAGGCAGGGTCTTCCCAGATCACACCACTGACCCTTTATCTCAGAAGGCACCAGCCCCTCGACCAAATCCCCTACACGCCACCTCGGGGGACTTAGGGACTGGACCCTACAGGGCTTTTAACACCCCTGGGTGGGCAAAGGGGGCTTGAGTGCTACCAGAGGACAAGCTGGGACTGTCATGCAACCGTGGGAATAATGAAGCATCTGTCCAACCCCAGAGCACAGCTGGCACAACCCCAGATGAGCCCCGGGCCCTTAGTATCCTCATGCATGACATGGATGTCACGCCCCTCTGCCACAGAACCTGCGGGCAGATGAGGGGTGAACTGATGCCAGTGAGGATGGGGCAGTGGGTGGCCCCCTCCCCAAAATGCCATGACCTTCCCGCACCAGGGCTGGGTCCAGGCCTCATGCGCTCCTGCCACCAGCAACGCTGTCTTCTGAGGCCGCCCCTCAGTTATGGGAGGCAGCAATCCACACAGGTGTCCGTTTGTCCCTCAACCTGCCTGCTGTGGGTCACTCTGTTCCCCAAGCACATCGGACGGACCTTCAGGAGCCCTGTCCACCCAGCCCTGGATCAGGCCCAGGAGCACTGGGCTCAGCCCCGGGCAGGAATTACACAACCGACTCCGCCCGCTCCAGTCCACACCATCACCTCTCCGGAATGTGGAGACTCCCAGAGAGGGGGAAGGACAGCTCCCCGTCAGGCCCGTCCACCCTCACCCCCAGGGATGACCCTGCTAACCACAGGGCGGCTCTGCCGGGAGCCTCGCCTCGCCCTGGCTCTGTAGAGCTCCCTGACAGCTGACAAATCCAGGTTCCAAGAGGGGAGGTGGCCAGTTCACAGCACAATGCAGGGCAGCAGCCGAGGTGGGATCGGACCCCAGGCAGTGACCCCAAAGTCCTCCTCACTCAGACACTGTGCACAGGCCCAGTGCTGGGCAGATTGCCCCCACCCCAGCAGGGGACCCTGGCCAGGCCGGTGTCCACAGCTGTAAAAAGCCCTGGCTCCCACCCTCCCCAGGCACTACAGTCCACCCTGTGCCTGTCTCCAGCCTCGGTTACTCATCAATCAGCTGAAACTGACAAGCAGTCCCCATGTCCCACCCATGCAAACAGGCCAGATGGGAAAGGCTTCAGTGTTTGGGGGGGCTGGGCCCCTCTGAGCACTGGGATGGAGATGGGGTGCAGCATGGATGCCCCAACCCTTGGGATCCTCAGCACGCTGTTCACAGGAGGGCTCCCTGGAACACCAAATGGGCAACTGTGGACAAGGTCAACTCCCAAGGCCCTCACAGCCCTCTAGTCCTTCCAGGGAGACCAGGAGGCCAGCACAACCACGACCTCTGGCCGGGTCAGCAGGGGAGGGGAGGCCCCACCGCCCGGTGTGACGCATGGTGGTCCCTGCATCTGGGGGCTCACTGGAGCCCTGCAAGGGTCAGGCAGGCATTGCTCCATTTTCCAGATGAGGAGGCCACGAGGAGCAGTGTCCCCACCTGCTGGAGAGTGAGCAGGGGGGCCCAAGGCCCAGCCTTCCAGCCCCTCTCCCCGTTACACAGGCCCAGCCCCGCAGGTCAGTGCTCAGGACCCCAAGTGTCTGGGCGCTCTGAGCAGAGCTGACAGCACCCCACCACTGAGAAGTCAGCAGAGGCCCACAGAAAGGAGACACGGTTCTTGGTCAAGCCTCTCTGCTGGATGCTCCATTACTGCCCGTCCTCAGGCACAGCTGCAAGCCAGCCCCCTGCTCCCTGCAGCCCCCACCACAGGCCAGCACTCCCAGGCACAGCCCTGAACCCAGGCGGGAGACTCACACTTGCGTGTGATCAGTGGCCGGAGTCGGGTCACTAACCTAAGGCAAGCACACTGCCCACGCACAGTTTCCTGGCTGGGGGCACAGTTTTGTCTCCCCCTGCCATTTCTATAGGGTGAACCAGGAGCTCCTAGCATTTCCCTTCTCAGTCAGACCACGGTCAGAGTCATGGGCTGGGACCAGAGTCCACCAACATGCCGACGGCTTCAGCATCCTCACTGTGCAGCGGGCAGGCCAGACATGCCACTGCTCCCGTCTGAGCCAGCCATTTCCTCAGCCACAGCTGGGTCCAACATCCACCTCCCAGGACGGCAGAGAGGAGAAAAGAGCAGTGACTGAGCCAGCACCAGGAGAAAGGACATAGGCCACGCCACAAATGACCCAACAACACCCCACCCGCCCGCCGCCAACACCAGAACTCAGGGCCCAGAGGCCACAGCCCGTAGGCCAACTGTCCTAACGAGCCACACGCGGCCACAGACCAGAGGCCACATCCACAGCCCCAGAGCGAGAAGCTGTCCCCATCAACCTGTTTGGGTTTACCCCCAAACCCCAAGCTGCTGCAGAGAACTAAGCACATGTCAGGGGTTTGTTGGGTTTTTTCTTTTCAATTTCAAAAGAACACTATGAGAGTCTTAAATTATTTTAAATGACCCAGTGCTTCCAATGGAATCCATCCTAAAGAATTAATTCTAATTACAAAGAATGCAGATGGTGTTACACGGCCAAACTGGAAACAACCACTTGTCCAACAATAGCAGGAGCTCCACCCTGTCATCACTCAAATGGTGTTTAGTAAGAGTTTCTTTCTTCAACAATACGAGAAAACACTTACACACCAGTGGAAAGAACTGGACACAAAATTACATGGATAATTGCTGTTTAAAAATACCTATGCATCGAAATAAATTCAGGAAGGAGACACAGGGAAACAGTGACAGTGGTGTTACTCATGTGAGGGAACAAGTTATTTTTTATTCACACCATTTCTTGTTAATTTTCAAATAATCTACTTCTAGAATAGGGAGAAATCTTTTATAAAAAAGAGGAAGAGATCAAATGATTGCACCTTCAAATTGCAAAAAAAAAAAAAAACCTTCATGTTGATGTCACTGAAGTTTTCAGTCCAAGGGAGGCAGAAGGAGGCCGGGAGGACGGCCCGGACAGGACAGGCGGGCCCCATCAGCGACCCTCTGCCCGGTTCTCCCAGCTGGTCTGGGGGCCTTTCCGGAGACCCAGGCCCAGCGCCGAGCCTGCCCATTCCTGCAGAGCTTAACAGGCTGCGAGGCTGCCTCCTGGAAACCCCAGATGAGCCTCCCCTGCACACCAGCCCCCGGCCCTACACGCAGCTCCTCAGAGCAGGCTCTGCACGACACCAGGAGCCAGGGAGCCAGACACCTGGTCACCCTGGGTCAGAGCAGGTGTCCTGCAGCGGGGAAGAATGAGAGCGAGGTGGACCCTTGGGGGGTGGGGTGGGCAGGGGCGCAGGACACCCCGGGAAGGCCCTGGCTCCCTGGCAGGACCATCCTCCCCAGGAGCCTCAGGCAACTCGTGATGCCACTGGGCGCCTCTGAGCCACAGCCTCTTGGAGACAAGCGTGTAATTAAATTAATCCCAGGGTTTTCAGTAATGAGTGCAGCCGCGAGGGAGGGAAGCGTCAGTTCCTGGCTCAGCTGCTTGTGGGGAAAATGAGGGAGGTGACTACGGAAGGGACCCGGGGCTGGGCTGGCCAAGGTGTCCCCTCGGACCTTCCCACTGGACCAGTTCTTGGGGGTTCACGATCCCGCTTCCACGGGGGTCTGGGGCAGCTCCCTGCAACATTCCCCCTTCCAGGAGCCAGAACACCTGCCCTTGCTACGCCCCTTGCCTCAGATCCTTTGTTCCCCAGGGAGTGTGGAGGACCTGGGCAGCCCACGGGTGGGCGGGAGTCGTGGAGCCTGCAGGGTCTGCAAGCCCCTCCCCACTGGCGCTGTTCGGCTCCTGGCACAGACCACCAGACTACCCTGCCTTCTCGCAAGCTGTGAGGCGACACCCAGCTCACATCTCCCCTCCTGGCCTGGTTTCCTTCCTGGCTAAGCAATGTTGCACCACCTCCCCTTCAGTCCAAACGAAGAGTTTGGGGACCAGAGGCCACCTCCAAACACCCCTGGAATCCCGTCCTCCCCCTGCTCAGTGCTCAGCACATAGTAGGCCCTCGGAAAAGGTCTGAAGACCTAATAGGAATTCATCCTGTCGGGTGGGTTGGACCAGCTTCCCCGAAGGAGTCAGTTCTCAGTCCTACAAGCTCCCCTAGTGAGAGTGAGGAGCACAAAGCCTGTGACTGTGACACGGCAGCCCACACCCCGAGGGGGACACCCGAGACCAGGAACCGCCAGGGCCAGGGTCAATTGTTCCTCAGATCTCACTCACCGGCACCGTACGCTGCTGTCTCGTGCGTATAGGCAAGCTCACACCCTAGTTTGGATGAGACAAGGATTCAAGAACAAGCGAGTGACGCGGGAGGTGGCCCTGGGACAGTGGAGAGGTGAGGCGGGGAATGAATGGAAGGAGCCCGTGACATGGGGTCAATCCGCTGCAGAGCTCTGGGGTCTCAGTAACCCGGGCTGCCCAGGGGCTCACTGGTGGGGGCTGGTCCCGGGGGGACGGGGTGTTAATGCCCCAGCACCGCCCACCTGCAGAGTGGACAGGCAAGCTCCCGGGCAGAGCTGCAGGTACCGAAAGGTGGAGCAGGTGGTGGGTTGGAAACAGTAAGCCCGTGTGGAACTGGGGGAGGGCGCCAACGGTGTCTGCACAGCTCAGGAGAAGGTATGACCCTCCCTCTCTGCACAGAAGCAAGGGAAGGGAGGCTGGGGGGTGGGAGGCGGGACACACAGTGACACATTGGCCCGACTCTCTGGCTGCTGCCCCTTCCAGGGTGCCCCCCAGCCCTGCCTCCCTACCCGCCTTCTCCTGCTGAGTGGGGTCCCTGCAAGGCCTCAGAGATAGGCAGGCTTTGTGGCAGGTCACGAGCAGGAGACCCAGCCACACCACGCCTCGGGCCTCCTCCGTAGGGGCTCCCGCCCAGCGGCTAGGCAGAGAGATGGCTGGCACTCCGCGACCCTACTTGGTTGATTAAACCCCCTCTCCTTCCACTTCATTAGGAGGGGCTGGATGGGCGGCAGGGTGGGGGGCTCCAGCGGGGCAGAAGGGCCTCATTAAACAGAAGTGCCCTCGTCATCCCGGCTCCTTCCCTCTCTGTCCCAGGAGGAAAGTGGCTCCTGAGATGGCATGCCTCCCGGCTCTCTCCTTCCCGGCTCCCCAGGACTCACCCCTATGGGGCAGGCGAGTGCCCACACATGCCTGCAGGTCGTGGAAATCAAAGCCGAGCAGAGAAGGCCCGGGAGCCGCCCCGCTCTGCACCAGAAGCCTCAGTCTCCACGCGTGCCACCAGCCTCCCGGGGAGAAGTGGTGCAGCTGCCACCCCCGACTGAGCAAGCCGCTCCTCTCACAGGGAACCTCAGACCCGCTGCCCGCCGTGGGGAGGTATCGCCACCCCGCCATGGGCACAGAAACGAGGTGCAGCGATGCCCGAATCACACAGGCAGGGCTGGCTGGCCAGGAGAACCAACTGCACGGAGCTCTGCCCAGCTCTAGGCTCCACGGACACTGCTGCCATCTGAACGCAGGTGTCCCCCAAAATCCATATTTGGAAACCTGACACCCCTTGAGATGGTGTTGGGGGGGCCTCTGGGAGGCGATTAGGTTATGTGGGTGGAGCCCTCCTGAGTGAGATTAGTGCCCCTATCAAGGAGACCCCACAGAGCGCTCTCGCCCCTTCTTCTGCCACGTGAAGACACAGTGGGATGGCGGCCGGCTATGACCCAGGAAGTGGGCTGCCACCAGACACCGAATCTGCCAGCCCCCTGGTCTTGGACTTCCAGCCTCCAGAATTGTGAGCGATAAATTCCTGCTGTTTATAAGCCAGCCCGTCTGTGGTGTTGTTACAGCAGCCTGAACAGACTGAGACAGACCCGGAGCAAGACGAGGCCGTTCCGGCAAGAGCCGTCAATAACCATGCACACTTAGTGAGCGCCGACAGAGCGCCTTCCACGCATTCATCCTCATCTTTTTTCACCGTGAGCAGGTGATCGGCCCCCAGGTTACAGAAGAAGAAACTGAGGCTCAGGGAGGTGAAGTGACGGTCGCAGACCAGGCAGTGGTGGGTCGGCCGCCTCTCCCCAGGCCGCCTTCCCCTCCCTCCGGGGCAGTGCAGCCCTGGGCTTGAGATGGCAGCACAGGCCACACTCCCTGCAGCACTCAGTCCTGCTGGGAAGCCTCCATCCTTGGCCAGCGCTCAGTACCCAGCGCCCACTGCCCACCCGCCCTGCCCCAGGCCAGGCTTGGCAGGTCCTGGACCCCCGTTCCTGCTGCCCGCAGCTCTGAGGCACAGGCACTTCCAGGTCTCCCCCAGCAAGGCCTGGGGCACTGATCCAGCAGAGCCTGGAAATGGTCCTGTCTTCTTAAAGGACTTGGAGGATGTTCCAACCCAAGGCCCATCTACTCTCCAGACCCAGGGCAACCCCAAAGGTCCCCAAAGGATTGAATTCTTGCAGAGCAGAGGGGTCTCCAGATCTGGGAATGGAAAGGAGTTACTAATTTCATGAGAGTGCAGGCTACCAGAGATGAGTGAGCTCCCCCCCCCCCCCCCCACAAGGGGAAAGCAAGCAAAGTGAGGAGAAAGAGAATGGTCTCTTTTTGAGCCTCTCTGGATAGAAACCTCTGGGACATTGAAAGTTCCTAATGCAGCTGTGAGGGTAGCATGGGAAGCTGCTTACTGACCTCAGTGCAGAGGCACTCACTCTGCTACCCTCTAATGCTCCCGGGGACCCTGCCAGGTGGGCAGCAGAAAACCTGCCTTATAGAGGAGAGAAAGCATGCTCAGAGAGTGAATGGGTCTGCCCAGGGTCACAGAGCCAGGCGCCGGAAGGACCAGCCATCACATGCTTGTCCAAGGGCATGGTCCCCTTCTCTGAGGACCCCTCAGCCTAACAAAGGAATGGAAGGAATAAGTACGTTTGCTGAAGGGCAAAGAGTGGAGTGAAGAGGTGCAGCCTGAGGGTGAGAGGGCAGAGAGCAAGGATGTGCTGACAGGGAGAAATCAGGGGCTCCTTCCTGAAGGAAGCGGCATCTGAGCTGAGCACTGAAGAGCAAGCAGGACTCTGACAGGTGGACAAGTGGGGTTGGGATTGGAAGGCAAGTCTGAGCTGAGGGAGCAGTGTGAGCAAAGGTACAGAGGGGGCACTGTGACAGGTGGGTTCAGGAGCACCTGAGCCCCTGCCCATTAGCATCTGCCTCCTGGCACGCGTCGCAGCAGCTCAGGGAGGCGCGGGCTGAATGTGAGACAGGCATTATTTATGGATGAAGCCGAGAGGGCTGAGGGAGGCTTATCGGGAGCATCAGGTTCCTGTGAGGACACCTCTTGGCGGTGGCAGCGCTGAGCCGGGCAGGCTGGGAGGGCTGGCCACAACGGCCCCTGTCGCTCCCTCCTGCAGCCTGGCCCACCCCCCCGAGCCGGCCACGGTGCGTCTGCAGAGTGGTCAGCTAAGACAGCCAGCTGCAAACCCAGGGCTGACCTCCCACTTCCACGCCGGGAGATGAGGGTCCTAGAACCTCAAACCCCACCTCACCAACTCAAGGGATGAAACAGAACGGCTGTGCCCAGGGCCCTACCCTCCCTCTCCATTCCGAGCCTGCAGAGGAAAGAAAATTAACAGGCAGAAAAAGACAAATGACTGCATTAATAAAAACTGGGACCTCTCCACGCTGGCTGCTGGGCCTGTCCTGACGAGATGCATGGCTGTCCCCTGGCTGCCATCCGCCCCTTTGTGTGCTGTGCGCAGGGCTCCGAGGACCACCCCCCACCCCAGATCAGCCCCTGCCCATCTGGGGCCGCAGGGGTACCAGCGTTTAATTCCAGGAGAGGCCATGAGGCTTCCTTCCCAACCTACACTGAAATCTCACGGGACGCCACGTCCCACGGCCCACTTAGGACGTGCCCCAGTGTGGATCTGTGTGGTGGCCTCCGCTGCTCTCAAACCAAAAACTCAAACTCACAGGGAAGCCTGACAACTCATACTGGAACTGTGTCATACCAGGAAAAGAGGAAAAAAAGAATTTCCTTTCTGTGCCTTCAGTTTTCACGCCCAGAAACTAACCTGTGTGTGCAGGTGATGGCGTTGTTCATGTCCCCTCCCCCACTGACCCCAACTGGGAATTACTGCTGGAGGCCAAGAGCAGATGACTGCTGGCCCTGCCCGGCAGGGATGCCTAGCCACACAGAGGTCAGGTCACCCCTACACCGATGCACACACACTCACCTGGCTCCCTGGGACCTTCTCACGTCTGATCTCTTTCCCCCTGAGACCAGCAGAACTGGACTTTAGGAGAGAGGCCTGGATGTCCACATACATTTTAGACACCTTCAGGTGATGCTAATGTACACACGAGGCTGGGACCCCTGACCTATGCTGAGCAGTGGCTATTCAAACCATCTGCCTCTCAGGCTCCGTCCCCAAGGGACCCCACACCCACCTGACCCAGAGTACTAACTGGTGGGGCTGAACGCCCGCAAACCCAACTGAACTACAGGGAATATGATGAGGACGTGCAGGACTAAAGTCTGAAGGGGGTAGGGGAATGGGCATTTACTGAGCCCCAGAACGCATGTGCCACGCCCCCTGGTAGCACAAAGGGGAGACCTTGGCTAGTTTCAGAAGAAGGGGGGTTTGCTTTCACCATTAGGCTCTACCGAGCGCCAGGCCCTGTGTGAGGGGCCGGTGGGGCCAGAATGGGGCCAACTGTCCAGCAGTGGAGGCAGGAGCAGAGGGGAGGCGTGGGAGGACGTGGGACACCAGGGGACATTCCAGCTGTGGGCAGAGGCAGAAGATGTGGCAGGTGGGAGCAGACACAGGAAACAGGGAAAATCTAGGTGTCGGGGGATGGGCTGGAGGTGAGGCCTCAGCTTCACCTGTGGGTGTGCAGCAGTGGGGGGCTCACAGGCTCAGGGGCAAGAGAAAGAGGGGGTTCCAGGCGGTTAGCTCTGGCGGCACACCACGTCTGCACAGTGTTTCACTGATTCAGTGAAAACAACAATAAATCGTCACGAGCCAGGTGGTGGGACTCCTGGGGTGGCGGGAGTCCAGAGAAGACAGCTCCATGTGGACCGGACCCCATGGAAAGAGGACAAAGCCATGTGGAGGGGCAGACAGAGACCGGAGAAGCTCTGCATACCCTGGCGTGTGGCCCACGTGGCATTCTGTGCCAGTCAGGGAAGGACAGAGCGTTTCATGAACTGGGCTGCAGCAACTCACTGGCTTTCTGGAAAAGTCCAGTTCAATCCCAACCTCACACCACACACAGAAAGCAGTTCCGAGAAGGTCAGACTTCCATGTGAAAAACAACTTTACAACGCGGGCTTTTCGGACACAGGCCACAACATGGATGAACCCTAACAACTTCATGCCATGGGAACGAAGCCAGTCACAAAAGACCACTTACTGTATGATTCCGTTCGTATGAAATGTCCAGAATAGGCAAATGCACAGAGACAGAAAGTAGATCAGTGGCTGCAGGGGCCGAGGGGAAGGAGAACGGGGGACTGACTGCCAACAGGTACAGACTCTCTTTCTGGGGTGATGAAAATGACCTGGAATTGGGTCGTCGTGATGGCTGCACAGCTCTGTGAATATACGAAAAAGCACTGAATTGTACACTTTCATATATATAGAAACTAAGTGAATTTTGTCTCAATGCCATTGTTATTAAAAAGAACAAGCCCAGCTCTCAGGTCAGAAGGGATTTCTTAATCAAGAAACAAGAAGAACAAATCATCAAGGGAAAGCCTGTCGACCCCGACTGCGTGAACAGACAACAGATCCGCCAGCACAGTCAGAAGACCAGCTGCCATCTGGAGAGACTGAGCACAAGTCCCAGCATGGACAAGGACGGGACAGAACACACTCGCAACCCCTACAATCAATAAGGAAACACAGGAATGGGCACAGGCTGAACGGAAGGTGAGTCACAGACAGAAATGTGCAAGAAGACACCCAACTGCACTCGTAATCAGGGAAATGCAAATTAGGTACCACGTCGGCCATAGGATGGGTGGAAAGTGAAAAGTGGTAACTCGGTGTGACGGTGAGCACGTAAGGAGCAGGAACAGCACGCAGGGCGCCCGGAGAGCAACTGGCACGGCTTCCTGCCACTGAAGATGTGCACACCCTCGAGACGCCCTGGCACAGGTACACGAGGAGACGGGTACAAGAAGGCGTCCCCAGCACCGGCTGAAGTAGTGAAAAATTGGAAACTGCCTAAATGTCCTCCCCAGGGGACCAGATAAATGGTGGTTTAACCAAGGGATGAAATACTACACAGAGACAGAAATGAATGACCTGGAGTGACACGTATCAACAGGCATACATCTCAAAAACATGACGGCGGGCAAGTTACCGGGGGACACATAGAAACGTGACATCATTTATATAAAGTTCGAAAACCTGTAAAGCATCATTATACATCGTTTATGGACATATGACCTGTAAGAGGAATAAAACCTATGCATGAGAATGAGGACCACCAAATCCCAGGCACGGGCTCTCTATAGGGAGGGGACGGGCGGGGAGGGGCCCCAGAGCACCTCAACTCTACTGCAACACTTTATTTATTTATTTTTTTTGAGGCAGATTAGCCCTGAGCTAACTACTGCCAATCTTCCTCTTTTTTGCTGAGGAACACTGGCCCTGAGCTAACATCCGTGCCCATCCTCCTTTACTTTATATGTGGGACGCCTACCACAGCACGGCGTGCCAAGCAGTGCCATGTCCGCACCTGGGATCCGAACCAGCGAACCCTGGGACGCTAAGGAGCAGAAGGTGCAGATTTAACCACTGCGCCACCGGGCTGGCCCCAACACTTTATTTCTTAAAAGGGAAGAAACTGAAGCTAAAATGCTTTATTGTGACATTCTGATAAATGTGGGCAGTGGAATAAATAGTTGTCTCATTATTCTCTAAGCTTATTGCTTTTTATATATTTCTTTTTTGTGTGAGGAAGATTGGCCCTGAGCTAACGTCTGTGGCAATCTTCCTCAGTTTTGTATGTGGGATGCCTCCACAGCGTGGCTTAACAAGCAGGGTGTAGGTCTGCACCCAGGATCTAAACCCTCCAACCCTGGGCAGCCAAAGCGGAGCTCACGAATTTAACCACTATGCCACTGGGCTGGCCCAACTTTTTATATATTTCTTAATAAAGAAACAATGCGTTTTAAGTAAAGGAAGAAAGTCAGACCCTCCAGAAAAGACACTGGGAACTCCTGATGTCACACGCCCACTCCCTGGGCCTGATGCCCAGGCTGCCTGGGAAACCTCACAAACATCCCTGGCAGTGGGCCTCCTGTGGTGCCACCACCACGCCGTGGGAGCCGTCCGACCACAGCAAGTCGAGAGCCTGTGGGTAGAGGAGGCCACCCCAGGGATTGGGAGCTGACGGCGGCAGGAAGCCACCCTCCTACAGACGAGGGGACAAGAGCAGGTCCCTTCTCTGCCCCAACCTGCTCTGTGACCTTGGACTAGCCCCTTCCCATGCCTGGGCCCCACAGAAATGGGGGCAGGAGGCCCAGATGACCCGGAGGGCTCAGAGGGCAGGACGGAGATGCGACTCCGAGTCCCTGTGAGTCAGCATCGCTGAAGGAGGCGGGGCAGCGCGGACCCACCCAGTTAGAAATGACAGACCCAGCCTGAGGACAGCAAATGTGCTTCCCCTGTCACAGAAAACCCACAGCAGGGTGACCGTCCACCAGCTGGGCTTCATGGTGCCGTCCTCCCAGAGGTCCTGGGGAGGGCACATCCTTCCAGCCATGGCGAAGGACCCACCCCTTCGTGCCCGGGGCCTGTTGCAAGAGAAGAAAGCTGGAGCCAGGCAACGCAAACAACAGAAGTCGCGTCCACGCACAAGCTGAGATTTCTGCTAGGAAGAGGCGGCATGGCTCGGGGAAGAAACCCAGCCAAGAGTCCCAGCTCCAGCCTGCCCTCCGTGCAACCTCAGGCCTCAGTTTCCCCATGTGACATCACAAGGGCCTCATCCTGAATAAAGATCTCAGCCTGGGCTTGTGAACTGTGGTCAGCTGACTATCGTCCCTCCAAAGACGCCAGGCTGCCTCCCGGGTGTGCTGCAATCTTGCCACATGACCCAACAACTCTGAGAAAGCTACCACGTCTGCCCATCCACCCCAGGCCACCGTGGGGGACTTCTCAAGGCTGGCCCCAGGAAGGCATGGACTGCCCCACCTGGCCAGGCCCGCACAGGGGGAGGTGGGGAGAGCCTATCCCCACGGGGCTGCGGAGAGGGCATGGGTAGAGTCAGCAGGTCTGGGCTGGCTACATTGCTAGGCAGAAGTGCCCCCACCTGAGTGTCAGTGTCCCTGCGGTACAGTGGGGACAACAGATCCGGTTCCCGGAGCCTCGCACAGAGAAGGCAGTGCCCTGCACAGCGCCCTTCCAGAGACAGGCTAGCGCTGCAGGCGTTGGTACCAAGGGGGCCCTCAGTGTTTGGGGTGCAGGGGGCTGCCAGCCCAGCTTTCACCCCAGTCCCACCCCTGCCCTGCCATCACACATCAGCTCAACTCTCTGAGTTACCCTCAGGCCCAAGTGGCCTTTCACCCAGTAAGCGAAGCTGTAATTGCCCTTTGGACGCATGGTCCTCCCCACAAGGAGGGGTGCACGAGCTTCTGGGGCTCAAAGGTCATCTGCTCACCTCGGGCAGGGCCTGGAAAACCCTCCACTTCCTATCATGACATCACTGGGTGGCCCAAAACAGGACTGACAGGCCAGGAGCCCACTGTCCTGCTGGCCAGACACTGGGTCACCCCAGACCACTGAGGAGGGGCCAGGGGGCGTGATCCTCAATAGGAGTGGAACCTCCCCTGGCAGCCAGAGTAGAAGGTCAGGAGAGGCCTGGGTTCAGCTGGGCCTCTCTGTAATCACAGCTGTGTGACTTCGCACTAGTGAATAAACATCTCTGAGCCTCTGAGACCTCATCTGTAGCAGGAGGAATCATGCCCCCTCCTTGGGCTGTTGGGAGGATTCTGGAACACCCAGGCCAGGCCACTGCGGCTCAGGAATTTGGGAGTGGTTAATAATCTTCTCATGGGACCTTTCAGAGCCTTTATAAGCAGGAGCTTGGCGTTCGAATCCCCGCGTGGCACTCAAACAAGGGACTCCCCCTGCAGCCTCGGTGTCCCATCTGTAGAGGGAGCCCCACTTCTCGAGTGATCCTGCAGAGGAAGCCGCGTCAGGAGCCTCACCCAGGGTGGCCCACGTGGCTGTTCTGTGACTGTGTGCCAAGCCCTTGCGGGCACACCTGCCCCCAGCACCCGCGGCTGCTGGAGTGGTCCCACTCCACCTGCCCCACCTGCTCTGAGAATGTCCCCACTGCTTTCCCACCTAGATTCCCCAGAGGCGCCCTCCCAGCCTCACCCCTCCCTCCCCGCGGTGCCCTCACTCCCAACCTTCCACTGCAGGTGACTGGCTGCCCCCACACAGGAGCGTCTTCACGGCGCCTCTGGCTAAGCCTCCAGTGTGGGGAGAACCCCCGCGCCTGCCGCCCCGACCGGCAAGGCCCTCTGCCTGAGCGTGCTGGGCCCGGGCCAGTGGCGTGCTTCTGTACTGGAGTGCGCACGCCCCTTTGCAAAGTCCCTGCAGGGCCGTGCATGTCATACACCAAGCCTGGCACCTGGAGAAGGTTGGCGACCCTCACACCTCGGCATCTTGCGCTCGATCCTGGAAGCCCCCCACCCCAGGACAGGGCAGTACGGTTAGTGCTCTCCCCAGGATCAGACCCCCGGCTCGGGCTCTGAGAGGTGCCCGGTGAAGCTCCGCACTGTAAAGGGCACCTGCAGGGCAAGGAGTCGAGTCCGTGCACCAGCAGCCTGGGCCCCAGCCCTGCCCTGCCACCACTTGCTATGTGACCCTGGACAGGTCCCCTCCCCTCTCTGGGACCCAGAACACCTTTCTCTACAACAAGGGAGTTGAAAGCCTCCAAGGACCCTTCCGGGACAGGGGGGCATGGGCGGAGGGGGCCCAGGGGCATGGTGGGCACCACGGGCGTGAGCCCATCGCCGCAGCACCTCTCCGTGCCTGCCCACACAGCCGTGTTTCTTTAAGAAAGACATGAGCGAGAACAGAGCCGAAGGTCAGGACAGCGGTGCCAGGATGAGGTCACTGTTTGGTTACAAATGACAACAAACAGGCCCGGGCCTGGGGAAGGGCCTGCAGGAGACAGGCCGTGGGGAGGCGCAGGGGGCAGGTGGGCGCTCAGGAGCCTCCCTCTGCGTCAGCATGCCCACAGGTGACGGCGGCGGCCGGGAAGCACCCACAGCCAACTCCTGGTCTCAGCGGGAGGACAGCATGAGGCCCATGAGGGAACTCCAGGGAACAAAAGGGGCGTAAAGGTCAGCCTGTCCTAACCTCTCCTCCTAACATCGGGGTGGGCTGGGGACGCCGAGGTGTTCACCAGCTTCTCTGAGGTCACAGGCAGTCAGCGAGCGGCGTGGCCAGGACGAGAGCGGGCACTCTGGCCCCAGGCTCAGAGTGACCCTATGAGGGCGCACGTCAAACCCCAACTCTCTTTTCCTCCCCAGCGCAAAGCCAGCTGTTTGTCCCAGGCAAGGTGACAATGACAATGATAATGAGAGCCAGGGATTACAACTGCATTGGATAAAATAAAAATCCTTGTGTCCATGCACAGGCCAACAAGGGAGAAGGGGAAGGCCCCTCACGGCGGAATGCCGCTACTAAGCATCAGAGGATAGAGGAAGTCAGAGTGTAACCAGGGGATGCTAACCCAGCCGGGGAGCATCCATGAGGATCAAGACACCTGCAGGGTCTCAAAGCACCTCCCACAGATAGTTATTAATTACCAAGGTATATGCACTAACTGCACGGTTGGGAGACCTCTGGGTATACAGTAGGTGCCTCCTGGCGGGACGTGCCAACCACACAGCACCCGCTCTGAGCCGTTCCTGCCCCAAAGCACACCACCTGAATCCCATTGTGGGGCAACGTGAGACAGAGCCACATGTGTGGCTGGTCAGTCCTCTTCCAACACTTCAAGGAAATGTCAAAGGAAGGTCAAAGGCGGTTCTGAGCAAAAGGAGGCTAACGAGAGCACAGCGTGTGATGATCGGAAGATAACTGCTCCAAAGCGCTGTGTTGGGACAAGTAGCGTGTCAGCATCCGGCCATCTGAAGTTGACAGCCGTGCTGTCACTCCGTAAGTGAAGGTCCTTATTCTTGAGAAACGCACACCGAAGTATTTAGGGGGAATAGGGCACATTGACTCCAACTTTTCTCAGATGGTTCAGGAAGAAAAGCAGTCCACACACAGAGAGGACGAGGCAATGGGGCCACCGGCAGGCCTGCGCAAAACTCTACTATTCCTGCCACACTTCTGTAGGTGTGCGTTTACTTCAAAAGAGAAGAAAAAAACCACCTTCACCACCATTTACAGATGACGTGGGAGGCACTTCACCTCTGTTATCTTATCTGATCCTCGCAGCAACCTTATGAGGGAGATGCAGTTATTTCCATACACAAGTGGGGAAACTGAGGCCCAGAGAGACGAGGTGACTCACGAAAGGTCACAAAGCAGGAAGCGATGCAACAGCGATGGGAACCCAAGGCCGTGCATGCTCTTACCCACCAGAGCTTGTGATCTTGATACAGCCTGCCAGCTGCAGCCCTGACTGTGGCCTGGGACAACAGGCCACCCCAGCCACCCAGGGGCGCTGGCCTTTCGGCCACTGCCTGGCTCACTCTGTGACCCCAGATTGATGGGCTAGTGCCTCTCCCTGCCTATGCTCAGTTTCCCCATCTGCAATTCAAGGGTCACCTGGGGGCCATCTTTAAAGAAGAGATTAGATCAGTATTTGCAGACGTAAGCAAGCCGAGGATCCAGATGAGACCATCCTGGATTAGGATGGGCCCTAAACCCACGAGAGCATCCTTATAAGAGACGGAAAAGGAGCCACGGAGACACAGAAGAAGCCGTGTGAAGACAGGCAGAGACCAGCAGGATGCAGCCACAGGCCAAGGACGCCTGGGGCCACCAGAAGCTGGAAGAGACCAGGAGGGACTCTCCCTCGGAGAATCCAGAAGGAACCACCCCTGCCGACACCTTGATTTTGGACTGGTGGCCTCCTGAAGTGGCAGAAGAGATTTCTGCTGTTTTAAGGCAGCCAGTTTGCTACAGAAGCCCTGGGAGACCAATACTCCTTCTCTTAGAGAGTTTTAAGGGTAAAAATGGGAAACTGCTGAGCCAATTCCAGTCACCCTGTGCCACCACATTAGCCGTCCTGAGACCATTTTGCCGTATTTCCCGGAGTGACTTCCATCCAGGTAGCTCAGAGCCTCCACCACAGACCAAAACACCCATCCAGCTCCACCCCACCAGAGGCCCAGCGCTGACTGCTGTGAAGACAGCTGCCCTGCCAACAGGAAACAATCACACTTGCCAACCGCAGCGCAACCGTCACGCCAATGCTGGTTAACCCACTGCAAGGGATGTTGTGTAGACACTGACGAGGTTTAAGAAGACCAAGGGGAAAACACCATGAGTGCAATGTTGAGTGATAAAAGCCAGATTCCACATTAAACACACAGCGAGATAACCAGCAGCCAAAACGCTCATGCCCGGGGGAAAAAATAAGCAGTTCAGTCTTGGGGGAAAAATCTGCAAAGCAGGGTCTGAGGGACCAGGCTAAATGTGGGTTCGGTTTTCTCTCTACTTTTCCACGTCTTCTAAGTTTCTCTAACGAACGTGTATCCCCTTAGAAATTAAAAAGTAAATAAATCCAACCTGCGTCTGGGCCTCTCGCCCCCACTGCACACAGCATGGACGCCTGTCCTTGTGGGAGCCGGCTCAGCCCAGATGCCTCTTCAGGCAGACGTGCCCCGGGCCCCAGGGATGAGGACGCAGGAGCTCTCAGCCCAGAGGTGGCTCTGAATGGATGCCACCGAAGGCTGCTCTCTTGTCCCGGCAAGCAGAGGGGTCTTCAGACCTCACACCTGCCCACACGTGCAGCGTGGGAGGAGTCTCGGCTCAGATGCTGCAGCCAGGCTGAGGCCTCCATGGAGAAGGGGCAGGCAGGGGGTCTGGACTGGACGCTCTAGGGCAGCCCATGAGCCCCCAAGTCTTGGTTTTCCCACCTATGACAGGGTGACGGTCACACACATGGCAAGATCATGGGTGGGTACAACTGCTGGGAGACCATGTGAATTAAACCACAGGGGCAGGAAGGGGACGGCGAACCCCTCACATAGCAATTCTAGAGGCCCCATGCCAGATGCTGGATGGCCATACAACGCTCCTCATTCTGACTCTCAGAGCGGCCCCCCAGGGTGACGGTGCCGGGCTCACTTTGCAGAGGAGTGGAGGCTCAGAGACATCCCGTGGGCCCTGCCTGGCCCTTCCCATGTGGACATTCAAATGTCACTGAATGAGGGTGCAAAGGAGAGGCATGTTCTCGGAGGGCCCTCGAGGTACTCAAAGCAGGCCCCCCGCCCTGCCACCCCGGCCCCATGGCCTGGAGAAAGGTCATGCCCCCAGCAGAGCCCCGAGCTGAGAAAGTTGTCACACTGGTCACACACCCCCACCAAGGGCGCGGGGGAGGGAATTAACAGTACAGCCCAGCCCTGCCCCAATGCCGAGGCCCACGGGGACCTGAGAAATCCCTTCTGCCTCTGGGAACCAAGGTCCCAGAGAGGCTGAGTCGCCCAGGGAGGAAGGCCCTGACAGGTCAGCCCCGCTCGCCCGCCTCCCTCCTGGGCCTGCAGATGCCTCTCTTCCGCCCACAGGAGGCAGCACCCAGGCCTGCAGCTCCACAGGGAGGGGCACTCACGGGGCAGTGTCAGGAGGCTGTGCCCATCTGGAGCGACATCCCGCAGAGCCCCGGGTCCCTCAGGAAGCAGGAGCGCCCGACAGCAACCTTCCCACAGCTGCCACTGCTACAACAGGCAAAATTAAGCCCCAGGGTCTAGATCTGAGCACTGGGACACGAGCTTGGGCGAGTTACTCTGGCAACCAAACCACACTGGCATTACTCCATTCACCAGGCTTGAAAAGACGCTGGCTTGCTCACCTGGGGAAGACGTACCAGGGGCCAGCTGGGGCCTTCGAGAATGGCAGGGTCAGAGCAAGGAAGGGCTTCGAACCACAGAGCCCAGGGACCCACAGCTGACCCACGGATGGCCAGACCCAGGCACAGACACTCACTAGGTGCCTCCTCTGTGTTGGGTCCTGGAGTCACAGACTCAGGACAAGGGCCTGGCCTGGGAGCTCACAGCAGCAAAGGGGACAGGGCCAGGGTGAGGCACCCACAGACGGGGCGGCACCCACAGACGGGGCGGCACCCACAGATGGGGCAGCACACGCCCTCCAAGGGCGGGGCTGTGCAAGGCCAGCAGGGCCTGCCACGGCCAGGATATGACTCTGCCTGGGAGCCCAGCTCGGCCCAGTCACATTCCACATCCCAGAGACTCCCTCGGCCGCCCCTCCACACGTCACAGCGTGGCCACAGCTGGGCACAGCAAAGGGGAAAAGCTGCCTGAGACACTCCCATGTTTCAGAAGGACCAACTGAGGCCGGTGCTTGGCTGGTCACACAAGAACAGCACGGGACCTTGCCCCCTGGGCTGCAAGTTCAAGGTCACATCAGGGCTTTTGGCTGGGCAAGGGCTGTGAGGTGGCGTGGAGTCGGCCCCGTACAGAGAAACTGCAAGCTCCTGGCACCATGCCCTGCACACACGGGGGCCTAGGAGACATCAGCGCGGAGCACGGATGGATGGTGCATGGATGGGGGAAGAAGGGAAGACAGGAGAGAGGGGCCTTTACGCCTGCCCTGCCTCGTCACTCTGGCACCAGAAAGTCCCTGAGCTGCCACTTTCCCAGCTGTGAAAGAAGCCCCTGTGCCACAGCATGGTGAGATCAAACTCATTCAGTGGGACACAGGACGTGCAGAACCTAGTACTGGGCCTGACCCCCAGGGATACACGCATCCCCTCCTACCTGTGCCCTCTTCCTGGGCACCCGCGTGAAGACCTCAGCACAGAGCTCCTCACTGGGCCTCTGGCTTCCTTCATCTCCATCTTTTCCCAGCAATGCCCGGCAGGCGGCCAGTCCAGTATGGGCCCCACGAGAGTGAGGATGCGCTATCCCACAGTCCGCATCTTTCAGGGAAGGCCACCCTTCCACAAAACAAAAGCACAATCTGAGGCAGAAGAGCATGACTTTCTCCAGCAGGCTGGCCTGCTGCCCCCTGGCCCCACGCATCCAGGAGCAGGCAGCAGATGGACAGAGCCACAGACGCTCCGGCCGGCCAGGGCAAGGTCCCTCCCTAGGCCTCAAGTCCTGCTCCCCACTTTGTCTCTGCTGCCCACGACCTTGCCCTGCCTCAGGCAGCCCTACTAGTCACTCAGGCCCCAGGGGCAGTGGCAGGCCTGGCTCATCTCTCCGCCTCCACAAGCCCTGAGCCAGTGCCCACACAGTTGGAGCTTAATGCCTCTCAATCAGCGAAGGGGAGCTGACGCGCCCTGGGTGCCCGGTGCACGGTGCATGAGCTGGGCATGGGCACGCAGGGCCAGAGCTGGGGTTTAAATCAGGGCTGCCCCACACGGGAGACGACGTCCGAAATCCACCCTGTGTCTGCCTGGCCTCGCGGGTGGAAGCAAGTTTATCCCAGACAGGGCACCATCTGCTCCAGGTGACATGCACCCTAGACCTGTCCTGGAAACTAGAGACCACGAAGGAGCGACCTCCTCGCCCCCTGCACACCTCACACTCACAAGCACATGCACACACACTCACTCACACCCACATATGCGCATACACACAGGTATGCACACTCACAGCCGTGCTCTCTCTCTCTCTGGGGTCTCAACACTGAGGGAGAACAATATCAAGCTAGGAAGCAGTCAAGGGGTCATTTATTTTAATTATTAAAACAGCAGCCACTTACTCTCGAGCCGTCTATAATGCCACTTAATTACCTAGTACATAAAACTGCCTCTGCATCTTAGCAGGGCAATCAATCAGCTCAGAACCAGGGTCTTTAAAGTGTTGTAGCTGAAGATCCAGGGGGTCGAGAGTCATCCCTCACCCCATCCAGGAAGCGATAAACCGGATCTCTGCAGCCACAGCGGGAACAAATGGGGCCGGCTCCCGCCAGCCGGGTGTGTGCTGGGAGACCAGCATCCTCCCTCCTGCCTCTCCGTCCACTGCTCTGCCGGCCCCTCTGCGCTCCATCCTTTGTGTGGTCTACAATAGCCCCGCCAGATGGCGCGGCGCGGCGAGCAGCCTCTTCAAGCCAATCACTCATCCTGTTGGGACGCAGCAGGGCTGTGGGCAGGACACCTGGGAACTGCCCCAAGCTGCCACGCCCAGCTTGCCCCTGCCCCGACTGCCTCCTGGTCCGCAGCCCACGGGGACAGACGGCTTAGGGCACAGCTGTGCCATCAGGAATCCTTCGGGCAGGTGCACCCTCCCAGTGGAACAGGCAGAACCACTGAGTGATTCAGCGGTCACTCTGCATCCCCAAGACACCAGGACAAAATGGGGAGGGCCAGAGAGTGGGCAGGGAGACACCAGGCGGCGTGCTCCACCGAGGCTGGCAGAGGCGCAGTGCAGAGCCTGCCAGCCTGCAGACATAAATCACCCGCTCCCATGGGCCGCCCTGGCCTCCCCGTGCCAGCATCCCCAGCACACTTCTCCATGGGCAAGGGGTCCTGTGAATGGCACATGCGGGAGCAGGTGGGCTGTGCTGTGGCTGGGCACGAGCCAGACCAGCCTGTCAGAGTCCCACCTTCCTCTGAGGACGGACCCCGGAGCGCATGGGGGTGGCGGGGCACCAGTCCTCAGCAGTGGACCCTGGGCTGTCTCGAAAGTTGACCATCACAAGCACTACTGCAGTGAGCGGCCTGTGCGTGTGCAGTTTATCTGTAGGATAAATTCCCAGCAATGGGATTGCCGGGCCAAAGGGGACATGCCTTTGCAATTTCCTGAAAATTACCGAATTGCCCTCCATAGGGGCTGGGCCCACTCACACCCCCATTAGCATGCACGTATGAGAGGAGCTGTGCTGTTCCTTGTTCTCTGAAGTGAAGGAGTTACCCAGTTGGAGGCCTCTGAGCTCTGCACGTTGCCTCCTCGCTGCTTTCTGGTCCCCTTACCCGGGAAGCGCCTCCTCTGTCCCAAATCCCCCACCACCCACAGGATGGCTTGGTTGGAGACGGGGAGCAGGACCCGGCTGACCCCAGGACACACCCCACCTGCCTGGGCCCATCCTGCTGCTGGCCAGGTACATCCCAGGGTCAGGCTCAACAGGAATAAGTCAGCGCTCTTCTGAGGCTCCCTCCTCCAGGGAGCCTTCTGGGATTGCCCTGCTGGGGCTGCATGCTCTCTAGCTACCTGCCCTCTGCATCAGTGCCTGCAGCTCTTTTTGATTCTTGTCTCATCCTGGAACACCCCCTCTCATCAGCCTCTACCACCTGACTGTGAGCTCCCTGAGGGCAGGGACTCATCCGCCGCATGGGTGTTGTGTGTGTGTCTCTATGTGTCTGTCTGTGTATCCGTCCCCCGGGTCTGGTGTGGTGCCTGGCAGAGGTCCTGATGGTAGGAAGTATCTGCTTAAGGCCACCAGGATGCTGAGGCAGTGGCTGGTTGCTCGTTCGTCCAGGCCCATCTCCCAACACTGGGAACAATGTCCAGCCTGTTAAGTCCCCTTGGTGACCGTCCAAATTAAATTGTCCTTACAGAAAGATAGGCATCCAGCCAATCTGAGACCTTCTGGATGGACTGAGTCAGCTTAGGGGAGACTGGGAGGGGGTGAGAGGTTGGTGGGGGCCAATGCAGGAGAAAACAGTGAGGAACGTGCACTTGTCCACGGAATGCTCTGGAACTGCCAGGAATCTGGGCAGCAGTGGGGGACAACCAGTCCTGAACAAGGGGAAGCAGACCCTCCCTGGGCAGCCAGGGCCTCTAAGCACGCAGCCAAGCGGCTGCACTCGGGGTTAGTCACGGGCCACTGATCGCACTATCCCCAAGCTGGCTTTGCCAATGAGTGCTGGCTCAAACTAAGGCACAGCCACTTGGGGACCCTGTTTCTGGGGTCCCTGGTCCCCACGTGCTGCAGTGACCACCGCGATCCCTGCCCTCCTCCCATGGCCCAGCCCGCCCACAGTCCTCTCACCGCCCCCCAGGCTGGGAGCTGTGTGCCCAGCTGGTGAGGACAACGGCGAGTCATGGGGTGAGGAACTGGCTCCCAGGGTCACACGGCTCAATGGTGGCAGTCACAGGACCGGACCAGGTCCCCGAGACTCAGAGTGTGTGGGTACAATGTCACCGAGGGAGAGCTGATGCCATTGACACCGGGCTGAGGGGCCTCCCTGCATCCCGGGGGCCTCAACTCAGAAGCCAAGGTGCAGGGTGGCCCTGGGTGGGCAGTGAGAAGGAGCACTGCGGAGGGGGCTTGGCCGGGGGTCCTGAGACAAAGGTGTGCCACCCACCTTCCCTCCCGCCCTCAGCAGCTCACCATCTCAGGGCAGGGTATGTGCCCACGATCAAATGAACGCCCCAGCTGGGATGTTCCATGGCTCTTTAAAGCTTGAAGATTCACAGACACAAAGCTCATCTACTCAGCACTTCCTTAGAGCCTGGCAACAACCCCACTGGCCAGCTTGCATGAAGCTCTCCCACCTTACAGATAAAGCAACTGAGGTTCCGAGACAGTCCTTGACTGAGCAAGTTCACTCTGCAAATGAGGGCACCAGGATTGGTGCCCAGATCGTCTGCCTGCAGGCCCAGACAGAACTCCACGCCCCACCAGAAGCATCGCGCGGCCTGGTACAGACACCTGCCTGCCAACCGAGGCAAACACGGCTGCAGAAAGGAGGGCAGGGCCACGTGAACACCTCAAGCCTGCACACAGAGCGTGGCTTCGGCACACCCACGTGTCCCCTCTGAAGGCCCAGTTAGAAACCAGGGGTGGTCACAAGAAACCCCCAGCCCCAGAGGCCAGCTGCTGGGCCGGGGTCCCTGACATACTGGGCCAGAGGGGCCCAGGGAGGAGGAGGAAGTTGAGGGAGGCAGGGTGGCTGAGTCCTGCGCCGGGGGCCGGGCCGAGGGCTCCCTCTGAATTCCCCGGACCTTCCGGCGAGCAGGTGGCAAACAGTTTTGAAATGTTGGAAGGTTCGTGCCAGGCACCAGGGCCTCCAGGAGAAAAAGAGGCATAAGCAACAATCCCACACCAGGCGGCCAGTGCAGTGGCCTCTGTGCCAGTCCGGTGTTTCCCTTCCTCACGGTGGCCCTCTCCTCCACTGCCACCCAGGACTCAGGCTCTAAGAGGACCTCTCAGGCTGCAGAGCATTCAAGTGCCAGGAGGAGATCTGACCCCCAGCAGGGGGACGCCAGGCCTGACATCTC
Source organism: Equus quagga (assembly GCF_021613505.1). Lineage (NCBI taxonomy): Eukaryota > Metazoa > Chordata > Mammalia > Perissodactyla > Equidae > Equus > Equus quagga. Next base: position 40,131,742 of record NC_060286.1, read on the forward strand.
TCTGGCAAGCAATGCCCCACACTGTGCTGAGAGGGACAAACGTGGAGACGGGGCTCCAATCTCCCTATAAGTCAGACAACGGAGGACCCTCTACGAGGGAGGATGCAAAACCTGAGGAGCATAGCCTGGGGCAAACGCAAGTTCTGGAACAAGTGGAGGCCTAACTCTTAGACTGCTCACGCACTGACCCAGGGGCACGGTGTGTCCCCACGATTTGTGCAGCCCCAGAGAGAAGACGCAGCATGCCCAGGCCCAAGCAGGCCAGCTGGGAAGCCACTGCCTGCCCCTCCCGCTGTGGGTTGGACGTGGGAGCCCAGCAGGATGCCAGCGCCGGCCCCGCCAGCCCCCGCTGTTTAATAGCCATTGTCTGGCTGTTCCGTTAACGGAGGAACCTACACTGGGCATCCCAACCGAAGCGGAAGAGACAGCAGAACAGCCACAAACACAAACAGGCGTCCAGCAGGCTGGGCCGGGTGGGGGGACCCCAAAGAAGAGGCATAATGATGCACAAGGGGCACGCTGAACACCCCCACCCAAGGCAAAGGAAGGCAACTGATGGCCGTGTGGCTGCTGTGTCCGGCCGAGGCAGACCGATGGCGACCACTTTGACCGCGAGGGGCCACTTTATAGAGGGTCAGGGATCGGGGAAGGAGGCCGCCGGGATTCTGCGTTCTCCCGGCCATGCGTTTGTACTAAACGCTACTTTAAAACGAAACTGGTCTTTCCTGAGCACCGACTGTGTGGACGCGCGCTCACACCCATCACCAACCCTGCCGAGTCTCCTGGGCTTTAGTACACACCAGGCATCCCGCCAAGCACGTCACATGAATTATCTCAGACCCACAAGGTGTGCACTATCGTTGCCCCATTTTACAGATGGGGAAACTGAGGCTCCAGGTGGTGGTGTAAGCTTCCCACATCACCCAGAATGGTACCTGGTGGGTCTAAGACTTTGAATCCAGGGCCGACCCACTCAGAGCCGGGCTCTTCCTCACTAACCTAAGGCCTCCTGCCGCCCTTCATCCTCCTTCCCCCGAATCCAGGGAGGTGGGGCGTGCTGTTCACACCCTCCTGGAGAAGGTGCCAAGGTCCCTGGGCTCCCCGAGACGAAAGTGCCCTGCCCCCTGCCCGGCCCTATGAACTTCGGACCCGTTTATAGCAGGGGAGCCTCATGGCGTCAGCGCCTACCCACTACCCTCAAAAGGCCTCAGAGTGAAACCCGCCCCTGCCCAGCAGCCTCCCTGGCACCTGGACAGGAGTCCAGTGTGACACACCACACCACGTCATCCCTCCCGGCTAGGATGCCTGCCTCCTGCAGGCGGCAGTGGGCTCTCAGGGGGGCCCCTCAGTCATTTTGCCGTCCCTCACCCTCTGCCGAAGGGAAGGGGCCCAGAGGGCTCCGACCCTGAGGAACTTCTCCACACCCACGGGCTCCCAAGGCCAGCTCGCTGCTGTGACATCTCACACGCCCAGAAGGCCACCGCGCAGGGCTGAGCCTGGAGACCCCATCCCCGCTGCCCTCCCAGAGCTACGCTAACAGCTCCCGCGAGTCCCCACGCAGCCAGGCCTGGCCTCCCCTGCACGCTGGCCCGTCTCCAGGCCTCTGCTCAGCTCCCTCGTCTAAGAAAGGGGAAGGCAGCCCCGCCGTGATTCCCGGTTGGATTGACGTGAGGATGAAATGACAGGAGCAGTCACGGGGATCCCTGGAAAAGCGCTTTTGTTCCCACACGTGCACAGTCACGTTGCAGGCCCGCCCTGGCCCAGGCACGGGGACACAGCATAGTGACTGATGAGACAGGGCCACACAGGGGACCCATGGGAACGGCACAGAGGGGGCCTCCGTTCACCCCCGGGAGCTGCAGCAGCGACAGAAGCTCTCCCAGTGGACAAGGTGGGGGCGGCGACAGGAGAGGAACCACCTGTGCTCAGGCCCCATTGGGACACCTGGACTTTCACAGAGAGCTCCATAAGAGCCCTCGTTCGCACAGCAGAAGGGACCCCTGGCCCAGGACATGACAGGTGCAAGCTCCTTTAGGACAGGGCGGGTGGCGTCAAAGGCCTGCCTCTGTGACCTCTCCCTGCCGCCCACGATTCGCTCCCCAACTCCTGACCTTGCTGGCCTGGGGCACTGGACCAGACCCGTCCAAACTGGGGCACTGTGGCAGCCTCTATCCCCTCTTGCCTCTGCCTGGGGAGGGCCAGCCCAGGACCAGGTCCCAGAGTCCCAGCATCTAGCCCTGCCTCTGCCACCTGGGTGCTTTTAGCCCATCTTCTGCTGGGAGTGAAGGGCCAGCCTTGCGGATTTGGGGGCGTCCACAGCTGCTCAACAGGGCCGCAGCAGGACAGGCCCGTGGCCTCTTTGCTGTGCTGCTGCAGCCTGAGCACCCACATCCCCCGCCCCACGGCACAGGCTGCTAGCCAGGTGTGTGCATTTCCAAGGGGTGGGGGCCTGAGCTGGGGCCCCCTGGTCCCCCTCCGAGCTGCTCCAACCTCCTCTGCCCCTCCTCGCACTGGAACCTCTGCCCGAGGTGTCTCAAGGCACACCCTGCCTCCCCGGCTTCCTTGCAGGGTGGGGGCAAGCCCCAAGGGCTCCTCTATGATCCCCTAGACACATGCAAACACTCAGAAGACAGCATCCTCCTGATGGGCTGGCAGGAGAGCCAGACAAGGATGTGAGGATGCCGCTCCAGAGAGAAGTGGCCACAGGACCCTGTGCCAATGCCATGAGGGACGCAGATCAGCTGACAAGGGTGCAGGGGCGAGGCCCCCAGGGAGGACGAAGCTGGGCAGGAGGACTGGGTAGGCCAGACCACATACCCCACAAACGTAGGGATTACTGCGAGTTGCATTATTATTAGTGGTTTGGCCAAAAGCCAGACAGAGGCTCCGAGAAAAGGGCAGATAAAACGTGACTTCAGTCAGGCTGTCAACAAAGGGAGGATTACCACATCACAGACAGAGCTGGAGACGATGGAGGGGTAGGGGGTTCCCACGGACTTCTGGGGGGTCCTCGCCCTCGCTCTACCTTGGATGTGGTCCTGGAAGGCAGGCAGGGCTCTCTCTCCTGGGAAGGCCGGTGCCTGGCACAGCAGCAGGACCGTGGGTGGACTGACCGAGGGTCCAGGGGGATCTGGGAAGAGGCAGCTGCAGAGAGAGGCAGCCGCAGGGAGGCAGGGGCAGAGAGGGAAGGGGAGACCCCAGCTCTCGGCCTGACTGTCCAGTCCCTGCCACCGAACCCAGCCACACAACATCCGTCTTTAACAAAAGACCCACGCCACCCATCTGCCTTCTCCACGGAGGAAGACCCAAATTCTAATTCCCAGGGGTGGCCCTACTGCGAAGAACCGAAAACCAGGAAGCAGGAACCGAGACCCACAGGCACAGGGCTCTGGTTTGGGGAGCGCTGATGTCCCCGAGCAAACAGGCCTCTGGGCCGGGGGTGTTTGTAGCAGACAGTATTCCAAAACGGTGCACGTGTCCGGGGCGGCACACCACCACTGCAGGGCATTTCAGCAATTACAGGCTCGCTCCCGATGCTGGGACGACCCCAGCCATGAAACTCAAGGCCACTCATCCAGAGAGGCCCCGAGAAGACAAGACAGTGACCCAGCTGTCCAAGGCCACAAAGCCAGGAGGCTCCAGAGCCAACCCCTGAACCAGAGCACGGCCACCCTCAAATTGGGATCCCGCACCACCCCAGGGGGCCTCGCTAGAGCCTGAGGCACCCCGTCAGTCCTCCACACCTCCGGGGTCCTGCGGAGGGTGCTGAGATGTGCTGACCGTCACTGTTAGGTTACTCTCCCTGGGCAGGACTCTGAATAGAGACACAGACTCATTTAGGACACCTGCTGATGCTGGAGCTGAGGGCCGGCCTTAACTGGCAGCTCACAATGTGAGTAGAGTGGGACCTGTGGGGCTAGAAGTGTGCCTTCCTAAGACCAAATCGTCCCCACAGGGAGCAACATCCACGTGTGGCCTTCATGACCTCATTCCTTACACACCTGAGCACCTCACACACTTCATCCAAACCAACCTCACCACAACCCTGCAATAAGGAAGGGTCTAGCATTCCCCCACTTGACCCATGAGGAAAGAGGCACAGAGAGGTTAACGGGCCAGCCCAAGGCCACACAGCAGCCCACACTGGGGCCCACTGAGAACCCTGGTGGGGGCCCTGAACAAAACATCCTCCTACCAGGCTCAAGCTGGTGAAGAAAGTCGGGGTCAACCTGCGTGCCTGGCCCTTCCTGCTCCCTAACCCTCTGATATGTCCCTTATCAACCCCGCTTTACAGATGAGCAAACCCAGCAGGGACCAGAAGTGGCCCAGGCAGCACTCAGGGCAGCAGGGGCTGGGGCTGGGTCTTACATGCTCCTTTTTTTTTTTTGAGGGGAGGTTGTGACAGTTACACCAGGCTGAGGCTTCTAAGGTGGTGACAGGCCAGCAGGGGAGGGCCAGAGGAGGGCATGTGGCTATAACCCACTGGGCTAGGCAGGAGAAACAAAAGTGCATTCCAGGACCTCGAGATACGCCCTGCAGGCCCCTGGGAGCGAGGAGTCCTCCTGGAGCCAGACACACTGTATCTAGAGCTTAACCTTCTCGGCCACTGACCACAGCAAGCGCAGACTTTATGGGCATACGTGGCTGTGGAGGAGGAGTAGGAAGACTGGGCTGAAAACAAATGGGGGGAGAAAGCAAAAAAGGAGAGATGGCCAAGGCCCAGCAGGGTGGGCACGTGCCCTGGCCTGGGCTGGCCAGCAGTCTGGGTGGTCCCAGGAGACGGAAAGGGGCCTCCTTCCCTCCCGCCTCCCGGGCTTCAAGCAGCAAGGCCAGCCCCGCAGTTTCCCACCACCCCACCCTCAGCCCACCGGCCCTGCCGTCCCGCCTCCGCCCAGGCAGCCCCACCCGCCAGGGGCACGCTCCCTCCAGCAAACCACCCCATGGAGACCTCATCCCAACTGGCAGGAAGGAGGAAGGAAGACAAAGACGAAGACCGAGGAAGCCCAGCCACAGGGGCCACCAGGCCTTCTCTCCACAAACACTGGGTCAACCAGAGACGGCGCCACGGGAGACACCAAAGACCAGCCTTTCCAGAACTACCATACTGGAACCCAGCCCTTTCCGGGGCGTCTCGCCGAGGTCTGCCTGCCAGGGCTATTGCAACGACAACAACAATAATTACAATGGTTACCAATTTACAAAAACGCCCAGCTCCGACCGCTGTGGTGACCGCGTGCCTCTCCCGCGCACACAGTGCTGAATTTGCAGACCCGAGCAGCACCCCCAGCTCTATCTGACAGGTGAATGGCAGCTCTGAAGACTGAAAGAAAGTCCCAGGGCAGTGCTACAGGGCACCCCTGTGTGGGATGCTCCGGAGGGGAGCAAACCGGGTCCCTCCCCCTCCAGGGAGATGGACCATGGCCCACGCATGTTAGAGCGTCTGCAGCACCTCAAATTCCTTTATTCCCACCGTTTGCAGCAAGATTTATGATGCCAGGAACTCCTCAGAGCACGACGTGGCCGGGAAATTGAATCTCGGGCACAGGATAATGTGTCACCTGTCCGGGATAGAGGTACTTCAGGCTAGCAGGGGGTTCCAGGCCCTGCCACTGTTTTCATGAACCCTGCTCCACCAGGCTCATTAGAACAAGTCCCACTCACCCCTTCCTCCTGCCATCTGACATGTGGGTGACCGGAAACATCACCCCTGCCCGGCCTCCTACCCCTTCTTCTTGGCCCAGAGACACAGGAAGAGGGGCGGAGGGGACAGGGGTGAGAGGCGTGAGCAACAGAGCTGGAAACTGCCGTGTGGCATCCTAGCCCCACCAGGGCGTTTCCAGAAGCATGAAGTCCAGAGGTTCCCCACATGGTGTCCTATAACCCTAACCTTAACCAGCCCCTGGAAGTCTCTAGAAGTCAATGGCAGGGGTCAGATTCCCCACATACTCTCCCAAGCCTATGGGCTCAGGTTCACAGGGCAGTGGGCCCTGGAGGAACCAAGCGGGTGGGCTCCTGGGACCCCGATCCCACCACAGCCAGCCTGGGGGCCCCAGCAATGCTTATGGATGGCCAAGCTGCGGCCCTCCCTGGGAATGCCTCCATCCCCAGGGTGTTGCCACACCTCCTTCAAAAACGAACTGTTTCTTCCAAGAAACAGCACGTAAGTCCAAAGGTCAGAATGTTGGGGTTGTTCAGGCCATCACTGCCATCTCCACTGCCCGTTTTCACAAGGAGGCTGAAAGCTGTGCGTGTGGCCTTAGTCACCGGGACACTGCAGGGGCCTCCAATCCATGCACCCCACCCCCCACCCCAAGGCCACCCTCTGCCGGGAAACCAGCGAGCCTCAAGAAGTGTGTATGAGATGGCGTCAGCTCTACCAAGCTTTAGACAAAACCCTAACCCCCCAGCTCCACCACTCTGCCCACTGGTCACCAGACTCCAGCCACGGCGGCCATCGTCCTGCTCCTGGAAAACACAGGCTCATCCCCACTGCGGCCCCCACGTCCTCCCCCAGCTGGGAAACCCCCCAGGGACCAGGCCTGATCATCCGAGCCCCAGTCCAGGTGGCCCTCTCCCAGACGCTACCCCTGCCACCATCTTTCGGACGCTCTTCTCAGCACTCACCAGTATAGGAAACCATCCTGTCCATTGATGTTTTGCTAGTCTGTCTGCCTCCCCAATGAGACTTCTGTCTGTTGTGCTCCTGGAAGCATCCCAGGAGCGTGGAAACGGACCTGACATGAAATAGGTGCTCAGTCAACAGCTGCCCCAATTACCGCAGCGGGGAAGGGCAGGAGGCCTGGGCTCCAGTTCATCTTCTCTCGTGGCCTCGGGACCGCCCTGACCAGGCTACTGGACCTCTAAGCCCACCTTCCCCAGGTATAAGACGCGATGACAGCAACCTCAGAGCCCGGGGCATCATGGTGACCACGGGAGACACCACATGTGAAGGCCAAGGATGGAGCCTGGTGCTGAAGGGGACAAGCGAAGCGGCCACTGTTTCTGGGGGCGCTCAGAGACCAGGCAGAGACAGTCACAGCCCACACACCACCTAATGTCTCCTGGAGCCCCCAGCACCCCCAGCCGGGCCTGCTGCTGCCAATGTGCCCACAGCTCGGCCAACCATGCAGGGTGAACAGGAGCGGTGCAGAGACCCCTGGGTGCTCCCTGCAGAGGAAAGAGTCTTGGTGGCCGAGACTCTAACAGGAGCCTCCACGGAGCTGGCTCCACCTCATTTGTGGGTTGGGGGCTGCTATGGTCTGACTGTTTGTGTTTTCCCAAAATTCATATATTGAAATCCTAACCCCCAAAGGTGATGGTGTTCCAAGGTGGGCCTTTAGGAGGTGCTTAACCCTTGAAGGTGGAGCACCACGAATGGGAGCACAAATGGGATTCGTGCTCTTATGGAAGGGGCTCCAGAGAGCTCCCCCCACCCCACCACATGAGGACACAGCAAGAGGGCACCAGCTGTGACCCGGAAACTGGCCCTCGCCAGAACCCCACCACGCTGGCACCTTGACCTGGGACTTCCAGCCTCCAAAACCACGAGCAATAAGTTTCCGTTGTTTATAAGCCACCTAGTCAGTGACATCCTGTCATGGCAGCTGATGGACTGAGAAAGGGGTGCTGCTACCAGGCCCCCATTTTCCAACCCCATAACTGCAGGTCCCTTGGTCTCACATAGAAGCACAGGACCCTCAACCGTCACCAATGTGCAGGCACCAGCTGAGGTCACAGCCTTCGAGGCCTCTCCCCTGACTTTAGCCTCAGTTTCCCCATAGAGGAGTAGGCTAAATAGGGCCTTGCTGGCCGCAGGCAGTCAGTGATGAGGCCCCCACGGCTCGGCTGCTCTGGCTTCAGGGGCGGTGTGCAGCCAGGAGACTGTGCGTGCCCCCTGGACCCTCGGCAGCAGCCTCTGGCTCCAGCTGAAGCCAAGCCCACCACTCTGAGCAGCCCTGGGCAGTTCTGTGCCCCCATTACCCGAGGTCCCCTGCCCTCCACAACCACCCTGCAGGTGTGTGCCGCTGCCAGCGGGGGAAGGGCAGCCGTCCAGGAGGACTTGGTTTTTACAGCCACCGTCCCCAAATGTACCCCTCACCATGAGCCCACTCAAGACCCTCCACACCCTCTATGCCTCCCCTGTGGAAGGGTGGGGGATCGAGAGAGATGCGCCCGGTAGTGCACACTGCACCTGCTGGGTGACGCTGAGAGGGTCCCAGCAGTCTCTGAGCCTCAGATTTCTCTAAGTGCTAATGCCTGCCTCCCACCCACAGCACCACTGTGGCCTCCACAAGCGTCCTATAGCTGATATGCAAATGAGGGGCTGTCCTAGGGGGTGTCCCAGATCCCGCCTTGCTGGAATTCTCCTTCCCGTCATCCTGGGATATGAAGGCCAAATGGATGGCTGGATTCAGGAGCTGCCACATGGAACCCAAGATCTTGACCGGGCATCCTCGTTGACAGAGGGCACGCTCGGCTGCCAGCTCTGTGCAGAAGTTAAACTCTGAGACACTTGAGCCTCTGCTCTTTCCTCCCTCCCTGGATGCGCTCTCTGACCGCCCACCATCCGGCAGCCACAGCTGAGGGCTAGGGAGCCCTGCCCCGGGGCAGCTCAGGCAAGAAATGAAAATCACTCTGGAGATTCCTGTGCTCCACAGCAGAAGCACGGAGATCCTCCCTGGATCGGGGCAGCAGAGATGCTGGCTGTGAGCATCCTGACCACAGCTCTCTCTCCCCACCAGGGCCTGACACAAGCCCCGCACACTCCTCCTGCCCCTCCCAGGCTGAGGCACAGAGAATCCCACAGAGTTCAATCCAGACCCAAGAAGGAGCTGCGGGAGGCTCACCAGCATGTGATGTGGGGCATCCAGGAGGCCGGGCGTGGAATTTAGGGAATTTAGGGAGATAAGGGCAGAGAAGGGAGGCACCTGGTGCTGCTGGCACATCCACTAGGCTCCAAGCACCAGCTAGGGGCTTGTCAGTGTGAAATGATCTGGTTGGTCTTCACGCCTGCTCAGAGGGGTACACCAGCCGGGCGGGCTGGGGTCTGCCTGCTGGCACCACCACTAACAGCTCCGTAGCCTGCACACAGTCCTAAACCTGTTTCCATACCTGCAAAGCAGGACCAACGGAGGGCCTGTCGTGGGGGATTCTGGAGGTGAATGAGGTCACGGGTCAGGTCCTCACCCTGGGATGGGCAGTGGAAGCTGCTCAGCAGGACGCTGGCCATCCCGTGGGTCATCCCATTTTTATACCCCCAAGAAGCGAGTGATTGCCAAGGTCACTGAGCAAATGGCTTCAACCAGCGACAGGGAGGAAAGGCTTCCTGGAGGGTCGGGACTGCAGCCAGGGGGTGGCCTTTCGGATCTCATCCGGAATGGGGCTCTGTCCCAGCCTCCCAGGCACGGTGGCTGCCTCCTCCTTCCTGTTTAACTGGCACCACCCCCAGGATCCGGCTTGTTCCGCCTGAGTTCCCTGACACAGGAGCCTCGGGGCGGGGCCCACTTCCTGACCCTCGGCCAGCACCGGGATTAGGATGCTTAGCGGGCATTAGTCGGTCCTGACTATGCAGGGGAGTGGCAAAGACCTCAGGCCCCGTGACTCAGGAGCACAGATCCCAGGCCCCTCTCTGCCATCAGGGCGCCACCGGCATGCCACTCACCCTGCAGGGACTCAGAGCCCCTGCCTGTCACGGAAGTGCCCACCCGTGCAGGGCTGGGCAGGCACCAGCACCTGGAAATAAACTCATAGAGATCAAAGCACTACCAAAATGCACGCTGCCAGAATGAGGAGACCATTCCAAATGTCTGTACTGCAGGCTCTCATCCCCTTAAATGGACAACCAAGTGGCAGAACGCACACCCCCACCTGCTTCGGGCCCTCTGAGCCGCGCTCCAGTCCCTGCAGCAGGCTGCCAGTGACATGCAGGCCAAGAGAGTGGTCCACTCCAGGCCTCCTCACCCTGCCCTGAGTGGCCAGGACATTCACAGGCTGTCAGAGATAAAACAAAACCAAAGGGAAGGCGGCTTCTGGAACAAGGAGCCCGTCCCAGGACACCTGGGACCCAAGGTCGGCACGCTGCCCCACAGGCTCACCCTCATGCCCTGTCAGTGTTTCACGGCTGCTGGCCAGGGGGCAGGGGTGGACATCAGGAATCTGAGTCACCTCCCAGGCCAAATCAGACACCTGTGAGCCCAAGATGATGCCCTCCATTTCATCCAGAACTCAAGCTGTAATGGAAAACCAGCTTCACAGACTGCCCCCCCCACCAGCCTCCCCTGCCCACGTGCCTCTCCTGGGGGCAGCTAGATTGATGGTCACACCTCCCTCCATCCCCAAAGGGAAACCACAACCCCACCAAGGGGCCGAGGGCACATCCCAGGGGCTGACAGATCACCAAGTCCAGCTGTGCTATCTGGCAGGGATTTCTAGATGCCTTAGTAAAAATCAGAGCATGGCTGGCTGCCTTCCCCACAGACCACATCAAAAACCCAGGGCCAGAGGCAGTGAGTGTGGTCCCGAGGGTCGATGCAAATGGGGGAGCCAGTTGGATGGCACACGGTGCCCCTTTCTGCTCCGACACATGGGACCAAGCTGGCCCAGGAGAAGAAGCTCCCAGGAGGCTCATCCCTACATCTGCCTGGTAATACAGTGTCCCTAGGACAAGATGGCATTGTCCACACACGACAGGAACCTCACCTGTAGGACCCACCTCTCTGGCCCAGCAGCCTCACTTCCAAGAACCTGTGAGATCCAAGGAATATTCAGTAAGGGACCAAGTCCCAGGTCCACACGGGGATGCCAGGGGCATGAGGGGTGCAAAGGCTTACAGAGCTCCCCACAGCTCCACATTCACCCCGAGCTTTCCCACCCGACCTAGTGAGAACAGGGTTCCTGAGGAGGGCCGCCTGGAGAGCAGCGAACACTTGCACGGTCTCTTCGGGGTTTACAACTTCTTACCCGACAACATCATGGGGACTCGGTGCAGAGGGACAGACTATTAGTCACTCTGCAGGAAATTGGGGCTCAGAGAGGGTAAGCCATATGCCTGAAGGAACACAGAAAGTCAGCAACTCTTTCCACACCACCCTCCCCCGCCATCGCCCTGGATTCACCTCCCACTGATGAGCTCTCCCCTCCCAGTGGGCGCACAGGGGACACCAACGAGCATATGCCCCAGGGACCCCAGCTCCACCACTCCCCAACCAGCTCTGCAGCCGCCTGGAGGCCTCCTGTGTCAGAGCAGACATGGGCAGAGGAAGAGGCTGCCACTGTACCGAGCGGAGCTGGGTCCAACACCCACAGAGAGAATCCTCAGGGCCTGTCTCCCCTCTGGTTCCGAGGCTGCATCTTGCTGGTCACTCCTGCTCAGGGCACTTAATAAACATGTACTGAGTAAAAGACGGCATCACCACCCCTGAGAACCTGTGGTGGCCGGGTGTGGGTCCCACAGCACCCGGGAGGGTCCCTGAGCCCACCCATCAGCTGCGGAGACTGAAACCCGCAGAGATGAGGGAATTTGCCCAGCGAGAGGGCGGCCAGGCCCACGGGGCCTCCCTGGCACGTCCCCAGGTCTCTTCCTCCTCCACTGGCTGAGCAGGTTCCAGGGGGACGCCACAGCGAGGACGCTGCCCACCAGGCAGCCCAGAGGCACCTCAGGGCTCAGGGCCGCCCAGTCTGACAGGCCTCCGCCGGGTGACCTGGGCAGCTCCCTCTGTGCCCCGTGCCTCAGTTTCCTCACCTGCACTGAGGGCTCATATGCAACGGAGAGGAAGGGTCTGCGTGCTCTCAGGGCTGCTCCCGAACCTGCCCAGGGCGCCGTGGGGCTGAGGGTCACCCATCGCCCTCCTCCACACTCAGCACGGGGTGTGGGTGGAAAGAGGGCACCATGAGCGCGTAGATGCCAACACGGATACGGACTGTATCCGCCTGTCACCTGGAACCTTCCCTGGGTGCAGTCCTCCTGCCCAGCCGGTTATTAAATACGCACCTGGGGAAAGAGCTCGGAGAAGTCAGCTCTATTCTTGGAGGGGTGGGGGCACAGCACTGATGTTCAGGGAATGCAATGGCCCCCCCCATCACACAGGGTAAGCTGCCACCGCACCAGCGGCCCAGTGGTCAGAGCGCTCAGTTAAGGGCGAGAGCAAGAGCAGACGCTATGGGGCCGGACACTGTGAAGCCTCTGAACGTGACTAACGGAGCGGCACTGGCTGCGTGGGCAGGCTGCAGACACACACTCACACACACGCTCTCACACGTGTATCCTCACACTCACATGGACACACTCTCGTAGACACATTCTCACGTAGACACACTCTCACGTAGATACACATTCTCACACATACGTAGACACACCCACGTAAACACTCATTCACACACTCTCACATGGACATACACTCTCACAAACCCACATAGACCCACACTCAATGTAGACACATTCTCTCACACACTCACACTTGTGTAGACATATACTTATGTAAACACACTCACATAGACACTATTCTCACAAACTCATGTAGACACATTCACACACTCACGGGGACACACACACTCATGTAGACAAACACATAACACTCAAGTAAACACATACATTCTCTGACACACTCACACCCACACACCTCGCCCCTTCCTTCCTGCCCTACCCTGCATCTTCCCCAAGTCGATGCCCTCAGCTCCCTACAAACGAAGGGCCGTGGTCCTCGCGCCCCCTGCCGGGCCCTGTTCTGGGGAGCCCGGTCCACATGAACGCGGAGACAGGCCGCGTGCCCCTCGCCTCGGCTCCCTGCCTCGCCGTCTGCAGCTCGGCTAATCCGACAAGCTGGTGGCTGACTCCACGGTCGAGGAGAACCGGGGCTCAGGGGCAGGTGGGGGGCCCCCAACCCCAGGCTCACCAGCTCACCCGGAGGACCCACAGGCACCCAAGAGGGACGCAGGGTGCTCCAGACGCCCACTGGCAGCCAGAGGGCCAGTGACTGACTCACCCCCACTTCCCAGGAACCCAGCCCCGAACAGCCCAAGCAAGAAACTCAGGACAGGGTGGGCCGGAAAAGCAGGGACGCAGTTTTGGGATTGCTGAAGCCTGGCCAAGGTGCCCCCAGTACCCACGAGGGCCACTGGTGACTGACTCTCAGGGCCCTGCCCACCCCCACCCTGCTGAGGGGCTCCACTTCCTGCCCGCGCCACCTCTCCTGACCCTCCCACGCCACACAGGAGTGGGGGCTGACGGCTCAATTCATCTCACTAATGAGGACACTGAGGCACAGAAGCGCTGCCAGGCTGTCTGCCCAGAGGTGGCCTGAGGCCAGACCTCCCTGCCCATCCCCATCTGACTTGGTCCCACAGCTCTGGCTGTCCCAGCCTGGGGGGCAGGGCACTGGGTGACCCCAGCAGCAGCCACCATAGTGAACCACACCCACCTCAGAGGGAGTCACTGGGGCGGGGCCAGCCCCCGCCTCTGGGGCCGCTGCTGGAGAGCAGACACCTTCCAGGAACTCGGTCACCGAGGCGGCCAGAACCACTGGGACAGGAAGCAGCAGGCCTGGCCCCCTGAGCCCAGAGGAAGGAGGCCGGGCAGCCTGGGGTGTGGCCCTCAGCATCAGCCTCAACTGCCCTGCCAAGGGTGTCCCCAGACCCAGTGGTCACCCACGGGGCACTCCCCAGCCAGGCAGCGGATGCCAGACCAATCACAGTTAAGATATGGCGCTGTCCTAGGAATTCACGGCAGAAGCTGACATTGAAAGTCAGCCCAGACAGGAGATACGTCTCAGAGAGACTCACATGTGGCACGGAGGGGGAAGGACAGAGGAATGTTTTGGACACTGGGGGTGGTGGTGGTTAGAAATGTGAAAAGAGGGGCTGGCATTTCAGCCACAGCTTGAAAACAAGCAGGATTTTCCAAGGGAGGGGAGGGCAGGGGAAAGGCACTGGAGGCATGGGAGACAGCCAGGGCACGGCAGCGGGTATGGAAACGTCTGGATGGTATTCAGGAACTGCTACTGGCCTGGGGTCACAGAAGCTTCCAGAAGAGATGGAAGAGGGCGTGGAAAAGGAGTGAGAGTCAGATCACAGAGCCCCTCCAACTTTGTTCCCAGGAGCCTGAAGTCCCTGCTGAACCTAAGGGTCCCTCGCAGGGTCGGGGGCCAGGCAAGGGCTGTGTTTCAGGAAGAACATTCCAGAAGGGCAGAGTGAGGGTGGAGGGGGTGACCCGGGAGGCAGGGAGGCCGGCTGGGAGGCTGGCTCCAAAAAAACTGGAGCAGAGAGTGGTGTGGGAGGGTGAAATCCCAGCCCGAGCACGGGGGAGGATGGAGCCAGCAGGTGCGCCCACGGCCACGAAACCGCAGGCCCTGGCTCACACCGGCACAGGTTCACCAGAAACCACCGCCCTCGGCAGGGCAAAGGCTGGGCAAGGCAGGGTGGACAGGGCCCTGTGAGCAGGCCACCAACTAGGCCACGCCAAGCTGGTCAGACGCACCGGGTGTCTTGACCCCACCTGTGAGGGATTCTGCCTCTGAAGTTAAGCTACAAGTTCTACATCTGGAGGGAGCTGCAGGCAGGAGGACAGAGCACTTCAGCCTGGGGTCTGGCCTTGACTCCCCTCCCTCACGACCACCCCAGCGGGGGGCAGAAACCCAGCGGCCTGCTGACGGGTCTGCGTGCCCTAGCCGCGGCGTCCGCTGACCCTACAGGGCAGCCCCACAATGGCACCCTTTGTTTCTTGTCCCCATTGTCTTCAATCCTCTCGCCTGCCTGCGCCAGGGCCAAAGGAGGATTTCCAGAGGGATTTCTCAATGGGCTTTGGCAAATCATCTTGTCGGCGGGACCTGCTGCTCAGGGCCTGGCCCTGAAAGGCCACAAAGGGGCTGGGGGCCAACAACCCTTTGGAAACAGCCCCAAAGGCAAGTTGCTATTCTGACTGAGCGATCTTTGGGCTGCGTGGTCATACGCTGGTGATGGGACCTGCCCAAGGTCGAGGGGCCAGTGCGGGCACAGTTGGACCAACCTCTTCCTCCATCCCCCTGCCAGGCTTTGCCCCCCACATGACCTCATCCAATCTGTCACAGACATGCGTCCCCGAGTTCTCTTGCGTTCAGCTGTCCCAGGTGATGCCCCTGGAAGGGTGAGTAGAGGACCAGCGATAGCCAGGGGGGCAGATGGGAGAGGCTTGCATTCCCTCCTCACATGGAAGGGGTGCCAGGCCTGCCCCTCAGACCGCCCTCCAGAAGGGGCTGACAGGATGGAAGAGGTCAAGACCAAGCACAGTATCCCTTCTGAAGGCGCCCAGCGGGGACGTCCCACGACAGACAAGCAAAGCGCCCTGGATGTGTCCACAGACCAGTTGGTGAGATGACAAGACATTCGCAACACACTCACGTGAAAGAAGGTGGGGTCACAAACTGGAGGAACACACTGCGGCAAAATCTGTTTTTAAAAAGCGTGTCTTAGGTAGGATCCTGAAGAGAAGAAGGACCTTAGGTAAGAGCTAAGGAAATCTGATCAAGCATGCATCTAGTTAATACACCTGTATCAATACTGGCTCATCAGTGGTAACAAACGGACGTGACGGCTGTAGGAAGCTGGTGACAGGGGCAGCCGGGGGCAGGGTTTATGGGATCTCTCTCTATCTTCCCAATGAGTCTGTAAATCTAAAAACGGTCCTAGACAGCAAAGTTTATTTTAAAATGTGTGTACAGCAACTCTATACATGCGATAAGATTTCATAAACGCTACACACACACACACAGAAACGCGTGCATGGAAAGACATGTGCGTGTGAGCTGGGGTCTGCTGTCCAGTCGCCGTGTTGCGCCGACGTCACCGTCCTGGTCTTGACAAGGCACTAGACTTATGTAAGATGGCACTCCTGGAGGAAGCTGCGGAAGGGGACACAGGAGCCCCTGTACCGCTTTTGCAAATTCTTGCGAGTCTGTAATCATTTCAAAATAGAAAGTTAACAGAAGATGTGTATGGACCCCCCCCCTTTCAACTCAGCGTTTCCTCTTCTGAGAACAGAGCAAAATGTTAACATCAGTTCTCTCCGGAGGGTAGGATTCTAGATGACTTTTAAATTTTGGTTTTGAACTTCTCAGTGTATTCTAAGCTTTCCACAATGAATAATGGGCTATTTAGGGGTGAGCAATCCTCTGCGTCTCCACCAGTGATAAATCACGGGGGGCAGGTGGGAGCCTGTGGCCTGAAAGGACGGGTGAGCCAGGACCCGATGAGACAGGAGCTGGAGGGGTACCCCCAACCCCCAGCCGGGCAGAATGGTGTGAGCATCCTCACCCCCTCCTTGAATGCACTCCCCCCACAGAGCACAAAGGCGGGACCGCCGTGCCCTCTCCCCCCCGCCCCCAGTGGAGTTCACACATCAGCAGCCATCCTAGCGTCCCGGAGCTGCTGTCGGGGGATCCCAGGATAAATCAGGAAGGCAAGCTCAGGCTGGCAAAGGAGGGCTGCGCGTCTCAGATCAAACCAAAGGCAGAGACGACATCTGGGGCGCATGACGCACCGCGAGACATCGAACCTGGGGCACGCTGCTAAAACAAATCCTGCATGAGTTTGGAGCCAAGAAATTCCAGACGAGCATTCCACTGGTGCTCGACTTTCACGGAACTGCCCCCCGCCCAAGGAGAAGACAAGAATCATGCTCGAAACTAGAATGTTCCTCCTGATTGTCTCTTTAACACGCCCATTTCAACAGCCAGTCCTCCCATGAGAAGTGAGAAAACCCGCCAATTACTGATGATAATATCACCACGGGCTGCATCCCAGTGGTACCAGAGGCAGTCTGGGTGCTGGGGTGCAAGGTGATTATTTTCTAAATTTTCTATAAAAAGCAGATAGTTGTTTTAGAAGAAGAAAGTTATTGATGGGGTAATCCTGCTTTTGCAGGGAGAGGCAGGACAGGGTCATGGTTAGGGATGTGGGCCCAGGGCCGGAGTGCTGCAGGTCCATCCCAGCCCTGCCCTTCCTACACTGGACCTTGGGCTGTCCAACTGCTCTGTGCCTCAGTTTCCTCTTCTCCTCAAATGGGGAAAACATAAATGCCTTCGCTTTGTGAGGGTTAAACAAGTGAACTGGTAGAGAGCACTGAGAACCTGCTAGCTATTATTGCTACTGCTGCTCTTCTTGTTACTAAGCACCTGTCTTGTGCCACCCTCAACAGCCTGTAACTTGAAACGGATGCAGTCACTCCATCTAACAGAGGCAGGAAGGTGAGGCACGTGGGTCTGCGTGTTTTGTCTGTGATCGCACCGGTGGACCCACAACCAGAGCTCAGGTGCAGGACCCTCCTGGACCCTCCCAGGTGGCACGGACCCTCAGGGTGCCAGCCAGGTACCCAAATCACCACCTCACCTGGGACCCACCCGGGAAGTGGGCTTTGCCCCGCACAGCTGAGAGGCAGGCAAGACGCCAGAACTGGAGTCCCCCCCCTGGACCTCAGGCCCGAGGCAGGAAAGTGGCCCTGCTCAGGGCACAGGGGCCACGCCTGCTGCCCGATGGCCTCCTTCCACCTCTCTGTATAGCTGTCCCGCTCTGGGCAGGACTTTCTTTCCAGGTCGCCCCTGCCTGCTTTGAGTGGCGCCCAGACCAAGCAGTAATGACAATCCAACATGACTCTAAGGCCCAGAGGGGGCAGGGCTGGGGGAGCTCAGAGGTCCCTTACAGATGGGCCTGAGGAGGACAGCCCTGGCCAAAGTCTCACGGTGGCTCCAGGACAGGCCCCTGACCCTCCTCCAGCACTCCTACAGAAAACAACCCCACACACATACACAGAAGCCAACTCAGAGACACCAAACCCCATCTGCCCCCCAAGCAGGGTGCAGCCTCGGGGGGCAGGGACATGGGGTCAGCAGGCACCACCTGGACAGGGCCCACCTGCCACTAACACCTCTCACAGCCAGTGGCACTCCCCTGGAGATGGCACAGCACAGTCGAGAAGGCCTGGGTGCTGGACCACCGAAATCTCCACTCTCCACCCAGTACACAGGGGGAAACTGAGGCAGAGGGATGGGGGGGGATTGTGAAAGCCCACAGGCCAGGGGGCTCCTTTCTTCATCTGTGCCAGAGGGCCGATACCAATCCCCCCCAAATTGGGCCCCAGCAGCCCCAGGAGTCCTCCTCCTGAAGCCTCTTAGTGACAAACGCACGCAATTTCAGGAAGCAAGCTCCTTAATGAGGAATCATTTCCATATGCCAACTCATCATTCTCACTCACGAGCATCTTCTTGTCTGAGACACGGAGAGGAACAGTGATGAGGCAGCGAGGCATCCCCAGCCCCCCGACCCCACTGGCAGCCCCTTCCACTGCCCCTGCTGCTGCCCGTTCAGATCCCCCAACCAAAGCATACCAGGCGGCCTCGGGGCTGGCGCACCACAGCCAAGCCCCACAGCCACAGGCACACCTTCAGAGCTCGCGAGGGGCCCCGGCCTTTCTGACCCAGGGGCCTGCTTGCTGCTGTGGGCAGGGGTGGGAGGGATGGTCCCAACAGCACAGGAGTGTGCAGAGCAGTGGCAAAGATCCTGGCTGAGCCCACCAGCCCCACCCAGTCCACCCTGCCTTCCCCCGACCTGGGCAGCCTCCCCACTGGGACCTTCGCCTTCCTGCAGATACCCCCCACCTGGGCCCACTGGAGGCTCCAGCCACCCAGGGTATTAAAAGGATAAAACCTAAGGACAGGAGTAAGGGCACCAGGGCATGTCATCCGACGCGGCCACCTGATTCAGGAGAGGCCATCACCGGCGCCAAGTGCCCAGCGCCCAGGGTTCAGAGCAGGACTCCCTCAGCCCCGACACCCCCACTGCCATCGGTCACTCTCCCTTCCAAGCTCTCTTCCCCCCTCATCCTCTGTGAATCCTGATAAAAACAGCGTCAGTGCCTGATGTTAACGATCAGAACTAAGTCTCATGCAAGGCCACTGAGGGAGGCTGTGATTGTTCGTCTCTATTTATTAGGAAAAAACAACCAAGAACGGCGGATGCAGATTTATTCCAACTCCTGACGAGGCGGCCCTCAGAGATCCCTAATCCAAGGATCTGCCTCAAAGGTGACAAAGCCAAGCTGGGGACAGGATGGGGGAGGGGGGAGGGGAGGGGAGGAGGAGCAGGGAGGGCAGGGGAGGGGGAGAGGAGAGGGCCCAGCCCCTCTGAGTACCTCAACAAGATCACACTGCCACTCACCACTCCCCTGCCTGGGGGTCTCCCTGGCCACAGTAGACCAGCTCGGGCGTGGTGTGGTGGAGAAACCAGGCCCAGAGGTCTGGGCGTCCAGATGTCCCACGCTTGGCGGCAGGAGGTCGTGGCAGAGCAGGTGCACCTGCAGCAGAACTGCCTGTGCTGTGTGCAGCCTGAGGCTCTCCATGCCGGTCCCCACTTCTCTGTCTTGGCAGTGGGCTGACCCCGCCTCCCCCGCAGGCTCGTTCCCAGGTGCAGAAGTAGGACATGGCAGCAGACGGCCACTCTGGCCTGGAGTCCCACACCACAGGAGGTCTTGGAAATGTCTGCTACAAGAGTAAGCAAAGCCGCGTCACCCTGCCCGCCAGCCTCTGCTGCCCCATCTGCGTGGAGAACGTGGCGAGTCCAGTCCAGTGTCCCTCGGCGTCCCTGCTCGCCCTGCCCACCCCTCGCCCAGGGCCCCCCTGCACACACTGAGGCCCACAGTCCTCCTAGGCCGCTTTCTCCAATTGGGACCATCCTTCCAGCTTCTTCCACCTGCCAATCAGCAAACCACTGAGGGGCAAACAGGGACGATGCTTGGGTGACAGGGCATCTCAGCTGGACACAGGTCTCACCCGTCCCCCCAAAACCAGCCTGCCCCACTGGCGTCCAGGATGCCGAAAACAGCAGCTGGCGTGCAAGTAAATTAGCACCTTTCAGAGTCAAACGTCACTGGCCGGGCGCTGGCCCATTAGTCCAGCACATGAACCACCTTCTTCTCGCCCCCGGGCCTCCCGCAGAGGCTCTCAAGCCTGTCATTTTCATTAAGGCACCAATGCATGTATATTTAGCCAGAGAAAAGGGAGCCCACAGACCTATTCGAAAGTCACCAGAGGCCTGGTCTGTAGGAGGAGGGAGGAAGGACCAAAGTTGCAATTCAAAAGAAGAAAATTAGAAGCTTCCCCATTTTCATTCTGCTCCTGCTGGCAATGGCTGCTACACTGGCAGCATGGGGAGCTGGCACGTGAGGCCTATGGGGGGCGAGCTGGGAAAGTGAAGCCTGGGGGGAGGGTGGCCAGTGATCACTCCTGGCTGCTGCCTTCTGATTCCAGGTCAGATCCTTCCCCACCTGGAGGAGCCCCTGGAAGGTGAGGGCCTGAGGGTGGAAACTGGGTCACTGTGCATAGAAATGTCCAAAAAAATACCCCAAAGAGCACTAGTTTGGCTGGATGGGAGGAGGGTCCTGGCTGGGAGCTGATACCCAGGGAGGACCCAGGCATCTAGAACTTTCCCAAGTTCCTCCGGGGTCTCTGAGCCCCTGGTCCAAATGCCTCATCTCACAGATGGGTAAACTGAGGCCAAGGGAAAACAGGATGAGATCAAGGCAGAAAGGAAAGAACACGGAGAGAGACATCCAGGAAGCAAAGATTTGCATGAAAACATCCACCCAACCCTAAAACCCTCATATAAATACAAACAACTTCAGGAAAGATGCACAAGGGGCGTGGCCTCTGAGCAAGCAGGGCGCGGCGGGGGTGAGCCAGAGCATGCCGCTCAAACCCACCGGACAGCAGGCACAAACGGAGACCACTGGGTGTCCAGGACGCCTTGCCAGCCAAAGAAGGAAGACCTGGAGAGCTCACGGGGTGCCCCCGCGTCCTGCATGGAGCTTCCTGGCTGGGAGCACGCATTAAGTCCATTTATGTTTATTTGTTGAAGGCTTCGGGGAGGAACCTCACTAATCCTCCTACCGCTCGTCGTCTTCCCTGGGCCACAGACCACTCTCAACCTCTCATAAAAGCTGTGGGTGGTGTCCATGGAAAGATCATGAGTGGCTGTCATTTCAGGGCCCAGGGTTTCCTGAAGCCTGTCACAGCCCCGGTTAAGGAGTCCACTGAGTATGTGCCCGCTGACAGGTCAGCGCGGGGAGGAGAGCACAGCTAGCCTTGAAGGCAGCAGAGATGCCAAGGGGCCGGAGGAGGCCCTGAGCTGGCCCAGGCATCTCCTTTCTTGCACGGCCCCCAAAATAAAGCCCCAGGCCAGGAGGTCTCCGTGACCCTGCCCATGACACGATTTTTCATATGGTAGGAGGGCAGACCTGGTGGGGCAGCTGCTCCCCCATGCCTCCCTCCTGCTCAGAGTTTGAGTTGCATCAAAAACAAGGGGTCTTTTCATCCCGCATTCCCCACAGCATTTCAGCCCCACACTTGGGAGCGGATCACGTTGCCTATAACCTGGTCGGCGCTCACAGAACGAGGTCTTAACTCATGGAAAGGGATTAAGGACTCTGCAGGGGGAGAGGCAAAATGAAAGCAGCAGCAGGCTCAGGACCACCCTCCAGGGTGGGGACCTTGTGGCAGGACGGCAGGGAGCACCCCCAGGGCCTCCCGACCACACTCCCAGATGGCTCCATCCCACCCTGTCAGCAGGACGGAGTCCGGGATGGGCAAAAGCTGCAGAGACAGGCTCATAAGAAACCCCGGCCTGGGGCCAGGAAATGCCCCCCCGGAGGGAGGGCAGCAGAAGGAACATGGGGGCCTGGCAGGGTGCAGGGGGTTTTGGGGACCTCCAGGGCATTGACTCAGGGTCCCCCCATCAACATGGCTCTCACCATGGGCTCCCACCACCATCAGCGCCATCGTTGCATTTCCAGAGCAAGGGGGTTCAGAAAGGGCTTACCTCTGACCCTCCAGTCCCCAAGGTCAGGGAAGCCCGAACATCAGCCCCTCTTTCCGGGGAGCCAGCACCTCATCCAGGCCCTCACAGGGGGCAAGGATGGGAGTTTCTCCATGCCATCCAGCTGTGACCTCCCTGAGGTCACCCTGACTGCCCCCCCAACAGACACACACAGCAGCAAGCTCAGCAGCAAGGACACAAAGAGGCACAGGAACAGCAGGGCCAGAGCCCCAGGTGTGGCATGTAATGGCCTCATCAGCCAGGGATCGGCTGGAGCAATGGTCTGCAGCTGGACCCAGGCAGCTCGTTTAACCCCAAGAGATGAGACTGCCCAGCGCAGAGGGCAGGAGGGGAGCCATGCTCAAAACTGGTAACGGCACAGCCAGGCGGATCTGCAGCCTCTCCAGGATGCTCCCGTCACAGAGCGGGGTGGAGGAGGGAATGCCGGCTGGCCTGGCCTGTGTCCATTCCTCGGCAACCTGGCCCCACCCTACCCCACTGTTTTAAAAGTCATTTTCTTTGTTTTCTGATCTTGCAGGCCTCTTAGCCTCATGTTGAGGATAAGGAGCTGGGGGATGGGAGCTGGGGACTGCAGGGAAGACCTCTGGAGCCCCCCAGAGCCGTGTGGCCTTTCCCAGCTTGGGTTCCTGCCCGTACATGTGAGCCCACACACAAAGCCAGCAGCAGAAGTAGCATCCATGGCTGCAGGGCAACCACCAAGAGCCTGGCTAGAGGCTCCTCCAGATGCCAAGTGGACCAGGGCTACTAGTCACACATCATGTGACAGTCCATCTCCAGGGGTTGGCCTAAGCCTGAAAGGAAGGGTGGGGTTTCAACAGGTGGCAGAGGTAGGAAAGGGTGATGCTGCAGGCAGCAGCGCCCATGGCCTGCTGTGTGCCTGGGGCAAGCAGGTCCAGCTCCAGCTCAAGTCTGAGGAGGCTGGCAGTGAGGTCGAGCTAGGTATCAGAGCTTCCTCTGCAGACAAGGGGCAGTCGCACAGCCCAATGAGGAGCTGTCTGGATCAGCGCTGCCCAACAGAACTCTCTGGAATGATGGAAGTGTTCCTTTTCTGCATTGTCAACAAGGTGCGAAGCCCTTGCAAGGGAGCTGGTTCAACTCAGAAGCTGAACTTTTCATGTTACTTCATCTTAATTAAACGGAATGAAAGCAGCCACTTGTGGCTAGCGGACGGCTAGCGGACAGCTCCCGGCCAGAGCCCGGAAACTTGAAGGGTGATAGCCACCAGTGAGGTGGAAGGCAAGGGAGCAGAGGAGAGAGGAAGGGGCCCAAACCCAGAGGGCACAGACTCAACAGGATGGTCACCAGCAGGACACTGGAAGCCCGGGTCTCAAGGTCAGGAGCAAGAGGGAGAGAGAGGTGTGGGCTCAGCACAGGGCAGGAGGGGCTGGAGAGGGAACCAGAAGCTGCTAGGAGCAAGGCTCTGTTCTAAAAGCCAAGCCAAGGGTGGGCATCAAACACTGAGAGGTCAGGACAAGGAGAGGCCGGGGCACCAAGCTGGAGCAGCCTTTCCGGGGGTTGGGACTGCCCGTGGGGCCAAGAAGCAAGGGGTGGGAAGGGGGAGGCTGGCCCCCAATGCTGGTGGGGAGCAATCCAGTGGTGAAGGGAGGGAGCCCGGGGCAAGGTGACCACAGGGAGAGGATTTTGTTTATTGCTGTGGACTAGGAAACAGGAGGCTGCTCGCAGGGGAAGGGGCCAGGAGGGCCCAAAGGAACAAGAGGAAGGAGACAATGGTGGGGGGCCCACAGGAGGGGCTGGGGACCCCCTGGCCAGGCAGGACAGAAGGCGCTGAAAGAGGGAGAGACTCGCTGGTTAATTTTCTGTCCTACAGAAAAGTGGTGTGTGCACATTCCAGAAAATACGGAAAACACAGAAAAAGGAGAAAGGGCAGGGCGGGAGCTTCCCATTGTCCCACTAGCTACAGAGATGTGAGGCGGCCGGGAAATCGAGCCTTCTGAGAGCCCTGGCGGGCAGCATGGCCGGAACCCACGACAAAGGGCCACTCCCGGAGCGGCTCATTAGGGAGAGGAGCCGGTGACAGGCGGCCGCATTCAGAGCCTGCACACAATCGGGCCCTTGTGGGGGCGGGGGCGGGGTGCTCCCGGAGCCTCTGATTCCAAGACAAGAGCGCGCCTCCTTCTTGCCTTACAACCCGGGAGACAACGGAAAGGCAGATTTGGGGAGACAAAGAGATTCTTCCCCTGACAGTGGATGGGCTATTTTTGGAAATGGGTCGACTCTTCTCCATCGCTGCCATCTCGGTGCCACCAGCCCTGCCTCCATCTGTCCCCTTGAATGCAGCCTAAAAAGGCCCCCCACCCCATCTGGGGCAGCCCAGCACCCCACAACGTGGGTGGTGAAGGCAAGTGCCTCCTTGGTGATGCCTGGAGGTCTGTTCTAGCTCCCAGGGCGGGAAGGTGGGAGAGCGAGCCAGGGTGTGTCCAGGGCCGGGGTAGGTGCTCACGAAATGCATGGCTGGCGGAATTCAAACCCAGCTTTCCACCGCTGCCTGGCAGCCCCCGCTGGGCACACCAAAGCCTTCTCCCTGGGCATCCACGCGGCAAAGGTCGGCGAGGGGACAACACAAACGGGCCTGTTTCTCCCTCACCGCTAACGTGAACTGACACTAGCCTCCCGGCCCGGCCCGGCCAGGCTCTGTGATGCCCTAGCATGGAGCAGCGTCCTCGCCTCCAGCTGACCTGCTGACGGGCCATCTCAAGCTTGGGCGGCCCCCGCAGGCCCAGTGGCTTTTCTCCCGGAGTTTCCCACTGTGGCTCTGGCTGCCCAGCAGAAGCCCCAGGGAGCTTCTACAACCACAGAGGCCATGGCTGGGGGCGGGTCCAGACACAGTGTTTTTAAAGTTCCATGGTAACATCTAACGTGCAGGCACAGTGAGGAACCTCTGGTAAAAGCAAGCGTGTATTTTTTAGTAAGTGTTAAAGGGAAACAGGGAAGTGGGGGGTGCGAGGCACCACCCTCGGAGAGAGGGCTGAGTTTTTTAGAACCAGCTGAAGACCATTTGGTGCCAAATGGAGCAAATGGAAAAAGAAAGGCAGGTGGCCAAAGTGACTTGAACACTGTCAGGTTTAAAACAAGAGGGAGGGGGCCGACCCGCTGGCGTAGTGGTTAAGTTCACGTGCTCTGCTTCAGCAGCCCTGGGTTCGCCGGTTCGGACCCTGGGCGCAGAGCTACGCACTGCTCATCAAGCCAGGCTGAGGCGGCATCCCACACAGAAGAACTAGAATGACCTACAACTAGGATATACAAGTATGTACGGGGGCTTTGGGGAGAAAAAAAAAGATGAAGATTGACAACAGATGTTAGCTCAGGGGCAATCCTCCTCACCAAAAAAAGAAAACAAACAAAAATGAGAGGCATTTACTGAGCACCTGCCACGGGCTGGGAAGCTGGACCCGCCCCTAAAGAAGGCTATGGACTCGGGGAGAGACAGGGGGGCAGGCAGAGGAACCTCAGGTCCAGAATGGGCAGTCCTGTCCTGGGCACACCCCGCCCGGGGAACCGGAGCTCAGCACTCTACCAAGCGCCAAACCCTAGGCCTGTAAGAGGCGATCAGATGGCAGAGGCAAGTAATCCCACTGGGCTCTCGGTGCGGCCCTTCATGAGGACAGGCTGGTCAGGCGGGGTTCTCGGCCTCAGCCGGCACTGGGCAGAGTGGTACCTGTGTGTCACAGGCAGCCACCCCCCCTCCGCCACCCCAGATGCTCAATCCTGAGACCTGCCCCAAGCTGAGGACCAACCACCAGGAAAGAGACAAAACCTGGGACGCAGGGTGTGGGGGGGGAGAATCCTCAGGAAAATAAAACAGAGCCGGCTGGCAGGACCACAAATGTGACCAATGAGAGGCAGGATGGGCACGGCAGGTGGCACTTTTGTTGTGGCCCTGTCCCTCGTACAAACTCTGGGTGGAGGGGCCAAAGAATGCTAGCGTCTCTGGGATCCTCGGCACAGCCCATCCAAGCCACCCATTTTACAGATGGGAAGGTGAGGGCCCAGAGAGAGGAAGGGACTTGCACACAGTCCGGTCACAAGTGGGCTGAGGTCGCTGGTTCTGTGTTGTCCAATCCATAGAACAGCACTGGGTGGCACACTGTGCCCCAAAACCCCGAGATGTGGGGAACATGTCAGCTGACAGGGCCACTCTCAAGTCCAGCTGATGATCCGGCCATGTATTTATCAAGTAGGGAACAGAGAGAAAGGGAGGGGATGTTGCTATGTAAAGGATCTAGTTTCTGAGTGGACTCCTAACGGATGACTCTGGATCCCTTTGGAAAAGGTCATCAGAAAAGGCCACAGCTGGAACTGCCCCCAGCCTGAGGAAAAGCCCAACCCAGGGACATCAGGGGGAGACACAGGTGCAGTGGGAGGAGCTTCACAGGCCCCACCTGCTCCGGCCCAGCCCACTACCCAACCCCTCGTCCTGCATCCCCCAACCCACCCACCACCCCCACTAAGCCAGATGTGCCTGTGCCCCAGCTGTTCCTTCTGCCTCGCCCGGCCTCTCCTCCCCTGTTCTCCTCTGCTGGTACAAACCTCCGCCACCCTCAAGGTCCATCTCAGCTCCCAATTGCAGCCACCCCCTCGCGGAGCTCCCAGCACAATGAAGAGGTTGATGGCCAGACCAGGTCACTTCTGAGAGTGAAAGGGGCGTGATGAACAGTCACCCCAGGAGGAGACGGCCACCCGGGCACGTGCAGGTGGGCGGCCAGGTGGGCGAAGGCTCCAGGGTCATGTGGACGGGAGCTCCTGGCCCCGTCCCCACCCCCACATGACCTGGTGGACTTGCCTCCCAGCCCTGAGCCTTTTCCTCAGCAGAAGTGGAGATCCCAGTTGGGCCCAGCAATCACAGTGGGAGTCACATGGAAACACATAGCTCTCAGCAAGGTGCAGGCACAGTTGGTCCCACCCAAAAGACATTTGTGGAACCCATCCCTCTGTACTGGGAGTCAAGCTCGAGGCACAAGCTGAGAGGGCTCAGGGAGCGGTCAGGGAGGGCTCCAGCACCCACGTGGCCAAGCCCAGGGCGGGTCCCCTTCCCCTCCTAGTCTCCCATGAGTGCCCTTAGGGCTCCAAGCAGTTTGTTCAGGGATTTCCGGCTTTCCCAGGCACGGCATTTCCTCCCTTCTAAGATACCATCAGCCACAGATGCCCGCATACTTAACGACAGCTCTTCCACAGCAAGGGAGGGGAAGACCCTCCATCAAGAACACACTGATCTAAGATACACCCCACACTGCAACAGAGAAGGGAAGATGCCCATCTTCCAATTCAGGAAATAACAATGCCAAATGGCCAGGGCCTCTCTCTGACCAATGAGGAAGCTGGAAGGAGAGGGAGACTCTCATCTATTTCCCAGGGCCATGGGTCTCGTCTTCAGTTAACACCCCACACCTCCCTTTAAACATCACATGCAGGGTGAGCCCAAGAACATTCACTGGCGAAATCAGTGAAACTCCTGATCTTTCTGGCCTGCTCCCCAGAGAGCTGGAGACCGGTGGGACTTGTTCAAGAGCAGGCATCCATCACTGGGGGACCCAACTCCAGACCTGCCGCAGAACCCTCCCCCCGCCTGCCCCTGCTGGCCTGTGGGGGCAGGGCACAGTGACAGAGGAATGTGTGACAGTGACCCTTGCTAGGAGGGGGACCACTCCTGACTTCCCATGAACAGAGGAACATCACGTCCCTTTAGCACATAAGTATGTTCCTCTGTTGCCAAACCTGGGGGATGCCACTGAGGTCCCTCATCATCCGGGTCCAGGGTGATGGCACGGCCTCCTTCCCAGCTCTGAAATCCCAGAGCGGTCCCTGCACCGATCCCAGGCACAGGTACCCAGCACCCAGGCTGCAGGCGTGGGCAGAGCGGCCGTGGCCGTGACTGCTCTGAGAGCGGGTACACAGTGGCGCTGCAGAGAGCGCGTCATCCGCAGGTGCTGCTCCACTTGAGCCCCCAACAGCTCAGGACTGCCTGACCCTGGAGGTCAGAAGTCACAAGGAGGCAGACGGGCTGGGGGCAGGGCCTTGAAGCCGACCTGCTGGGTCTGAGAACCAGGGCCACCGGGGAGGCCCCAAGCTTCACCTGCTGCTGCCCCAGCCCGGCTGACACCAAGACGGACACCAGCCAAATGCTCCTGAATCACCACGCCCCCAGCCAGGCTACATGAATCACTGTGTGCTTAGCACTCAGGACTGGACAGAGTAACCGCTCAGTAAGCACCTGCTGATGTTTCCCTTCCTGCTTGAATAGCAAATACCCCCAACAACCCAGCCCCACCCTTCCGCCTCCCCGACTCGAACAAGCAGATTCCCAGAGCTGTCCAGGGTGACCCATCGCCATGGGTTCAGGAACACCCTTTCCCAGGTGTCCAGGCCAATGCTTGCACACCTCCCCTAATGGGGAGCTCCCCACCTCCAGAGGCAACCCCGTCCGCCTGGCCCACTCTTGTCCATGGGCGCTGAAGCCTGAATTGCTGGAACTTTGGGGCTCCGCCCCCAGGGGCTGCACACAGCACCAACCGCTTGGGCTGACAGCCCTCCCCACCTGGCAGCAGCTCCCCGGCCCAAGGCTTTTCTTCTCCCAACACAATTCCAGGTCTTTCTGTTCATATGAGGAGGCTTTACCAGCTCCCCACATATGTCACGAGAACACCTCGCAGGCCCTGGACTCTCGGAGCCGGGGTCCAGACGCACCTGCAGACCTTACTCTGCTTGGTCCCACTGGAATGCCATCTCCCTTCCTTCAACTAGACAAAGACTCATGGCTCCAAGACAGGGTGGTGCAGGGGCTCCCCTCACAAGCCTGTGTTGGGGTGCCCCATCCCCACCCCCAAGAGGCAAATCTGCAGGGCACCAGGTGACAGTGGAGGGTCACTGAACCCACCCTGTAGGGCCCAACTCTAGGACCAGGGTGTGACTATCCTCAGGACACAGAAGAGGAAACGAGGTGCAGAGGTTCTAAGCTGCCATGCTTACACAGCAGGTAGCGAGGCCAGGATTCACTCAGGTCCCTCTGACCTGGAGCCAGCAGGAGTCACTACCCCCAAGTACAGCCAGCGCTGAGTGCTCCAGCCAGGAGGACGGGGATCAGCATGTCAGGAGACAGCTATGTGGTGCAGTTTACAATCCCAAGGCTGGTCACAGCTTCCCACTTGGCAGAGGAGAAAAGAGAGGCCCACAGAGGTTCAGGAACTAGCCAAGAGTCCCAGGCTTCCAATTCCCTGTGCTGATGACGTCGACAAGCATGGTGAAGAAAGTCCACATGGGGAGAAAACACAGATTATGAGCAAGAGAGGAGTTCCTTGCTAATCGTGCTGCTCCAGGGATGACAGTAAACCAAGTTTGTGTCCTAGAAGCTCAAAGGCCAGGCCACCAGTGATGGGGCTGCTGGGGCCACCACAGCAGAGGGAAGCCAGCCTGGCACAGAGAAGGAAGGGAATGAAACCACAGAGGAAATGAGGGAGGACCCCAGCGCACGGAAGCCTGCACGGCACCTGCCGTCCCCATTCGCCAGACCGCTGGGTCTCCGTGAACCATGTAGCTTCATGCAAGGAAACAGGAGGGCAGCACAGAAGCTCAGGGTCTGGCTTCCTGAGAAGAGGTGCCACACCTTTGCCACACAGGTTCCACCCCCGGTGGCCTCCCCACCCTCCCTGCGTCCACCTACAGGTCACCGGGGCCCCGCCCAGGACCAAGCTTGGGGAGGCCTTTCACAGCTGGTGGGGCCTCCCGTGGGAGTCCCTCTCAGTCCAACATGGCCAGTGTCCTGGCCCACAGGGGCAGCAGGCCCAGACTCTGACAGAGGAGATGCAAAACTGATCCCAGACCCCCCCCCCCAACGAGCACCATGGATGCAAGTCAGCGCACCTCTCCAAGCCTCAGTTTCCCCATCTACAATATGAGACCATTTGGGAGCTCTGAACAGAATGGAGTTGGGGCTGGGAAGCTCTTTGTGCTAAACTGTGAAGTCCTGGGCACACCCTGGCCCTCCCCTGGGTCACCTGCCTGAGAGCTCCTCAGGGCCAGCCCTCCTTTTGTGCATGGCCCTGGGGGCCCAGCACCCCAAGGCCGCTGATGGATGGTCCCGGGTCAGGTTAGGCAGGGAGTGGGGAAAAGGCTTATCTAACCCGCCCCATTGTCTTCACGACCTTTGCTCCCAGCCTGGTTGGGTTTAGGAAAAGCCGCCTTAGCCGGTCCTGGCCAGGAGGCGCTGAGCTGAGAGGCCCCTCATAAAAGACCTATTCAGGGAACGCTCCGTCTTTTTTTAAAGGCCCAGACCACCCTCGCTCCATCCTCCCTGTAAACCAACAAAAATACAAGCAAGAGAACAAACCCATCTTATTTTGAGAAGCTCAAGTTTTTAATCCAAACTTCTGAAAGTAAACAAAACCCCTCCACAGGCTTGCTGGAGACCCGGCTTTCCCGAGGTCAGCTGAAGGGGAGTGGACGGAGGTGCTGGTAGAAGGGACATGGAGGCAGGAGAAAGAAGGTGGGGCACACAGGATGGGGGAGGGGCAGGGGAGAAATCGTTGAAAATGCTTCTATTTGAAAATTGCATCAGTTCAAGCGGGCAAATGTGACTTTCTGGTGTTTGGGGCTCACCTGCCTCAATTTGCCTTGCTGGATTAGAGCAAAGAGCACCCTAGTCCAGACTTCAGTCAGCCCAGTGCAGACCTCTGGCCATTTCTATTTGCATATGCATTCACAGGCTGCCAGGTCCGGCCCCAGCCAGAGACTGCCTTGAATACAGATGGGCCACCTCCCACCACAGCCCTCTGGGGCCTTCCAGGAGGGCACCCAGGAGGGCTGCAGGTACTCCACAGCTCCCAAAAGAGGACTACAGGACCACCATTCCCCGGTTCCTTGGCAGGTGCAGCCAGACAAGGGCTCGGTCACAAACATTCAGGCGAGCTGTCTGTCTAAACAGCAGAGCTATGCAGAGAACACGGAAGTCTGTTTGGCAAGCCCCCAATGGGGTCCCTATCATTTTTCACAAGCAGCCTTGGAAGAAATATGCATGACAAGGATTCTGACAAGTGTTAAGACCCAGTGCGTGCAGCTCCTGGCCTCCCTCGACCTCATGTGGATAAAGGGGGCTCTATGGCTTTGCCACACTTCACAGATGAAGAGCGGAGAGAGGCTCAGAGAAGTTAAGTAACTTGCCAAGGCAAGAGGGGTGGAGATTTGAATGCGAGAGAGCCTGACCCCACCGGGTAATGGGGTTATCAACCATCTGCTCAGTAGTCACCGATAAGCAAGTGACACTTCCCAGGACGGGAGAACGAGGGCAAACCTGGGTCAGGAATCAAGAACAGGGAGTCACCAGTGTCTGCTGATTAACAGTATCAGCCAAAATGACAACAGACCAGAGATGCAAGTCAGCCCATGGCAGGAGCAGTAGGGGACCCAGGCAGACCCACCCAGGCCACTGGAACTGAGACACTTCCAATCTCAACTGCCTTCCCAGGCAGCACTCAGAACCTCTCTCAGCCTCCACCTGCCTGTCTGTAAAATGAGGATAATACTACCTCGCCAGGTTCCTATGAGGATGAGCTGAGGATAAGCAAATCCATAAGGCTCCAGCCCACTATCTGACTCCACCATCTCCAGCATCCGACAGACACTCACTAGCTTTTCATCTCCAGCTCACTGGTCACGCCACTTAAAACTACAGGTGTGAGTACAGAAAAGTAGTTTCTAGGAGAAGGGCCTCTCCTTGTTTCTAGGCATCCTGTTCATATTGTTGGAAGAACATCTCAAGGCCACGCATGTCTTTAAGAGACAAAACTAAATAATAACAACCCCGTCCATAACTGAAATTTGTGACGATGCTGCTGAATCCTTAGTTCACCCCAAAGAAAGCTTTGCCGCCACAAAATCTGCAGCAGTCCTGTTCCAAGTGTGCATGGGACTTGGAGGGGCGTGGATTCTGCAGGAAACCCTACACCTCGACCCCCACCCACCCGATTGGGGTGGAAACCCTCAGGTGGAGGCCAGTCCCCCACTCCTGCGTCACTTGCTGCTGAAATGAAACACTGGGCCAGACAGGGGCCACATCTCCCGGTCCAATACATGACAGAACTTCCTGCAGATACGCTATGACACTCAAGCTCTTCAGTGCCCTGCAGAGAATCACTCTGGCCAAGTGTCACTATGACGCAGCTGAAAACCAGACAGCTTTCCTTTCCCAGGCCCGGGACTGCAGCAAGCCCCTCCTTCGTATCGTACTTGGGGAAGTGGGGGCCCAGAAACCTGACTCTCCCAAAGCCCCCAAGAAGGAGAGGCCAGAGAGGCTGAGACTGGGACTCCTCACTCCCAAGACCCTGAAACCCCAATAAACTAAGCCACTAACTTTGAGCTACTCCCACTGGCCTCAAGGAGCCTGTGGTGGGAGGTGGGGTGGATACAGAGTTACAAAGAGAAACCCGAGTTGTGCTCCTAGATTGCTAATCAGTAACAAAATATCCCTCTCAAGCCAGTCCTGCCCTGAACTCGCAAGCTGGGAGGGTATTAGGAAAACTATGCGGGGCTAGCACCCCACCTCCACCCGCCCAGTGCCCACCCCAGCCCCGACTCCAATGCACCTGCACCGGCCACTTGGCCACCAAACCAAAGAGCCCGCGTCCCTCCCCTGCTCAGGCTGTCACTCTGGGGAGGAACAGTCATTTACGACCTAGATACATTTTCTCAGAACCAGGAAAGCCTTTAAAAGAACCAGAAAGGGCTGTTTAATCTCCACCTTCAGGCAAATAGTTCCGGCAGCAGCAATTGCCACCAGAACTGGGAGCCAAGCCACCAAAAATGTGGAAGAACAGGGAGGCAGGAGAGGAGCGAGGCGGCTGGGAGGAGAAGGAACGGGAGCCCACTGCTCTGCTCCAGACTCACGCTGGGGGCCCCCTGCTCCGCGGCCCACGGTCACAGCACGGAAGACAGTAGCTGGGCTTTCCTGAGGCCAAAGGTCCTCCCACGGACCCCTGGCACTTCCTGTAAGACAACCAACAGTTTACAAATACCTTCAGAGGCTTTATCTCCACCTCAAATGCCAGAGGCTGGAAGCATCATTTTCCACTCTCCAGAAAAGCAAACTGAGGCACG
The DNA here is from genome assembly GCF_021613505.1 of Equus quagga. Classification (NCBI taxonomy): domain Eukaryota; kingdom Metazoa; phylum Chordata; class Mammalia; order Perissodactyla; family Equidae; genus Equus; species Equus quagga. The sequence continues at coordinate 40,164,697 of NC_060286.1, forward strand.
CAGAGCAGAGAAGCCAGGATCCACCCCAAGCACATACCCCCCAGGAAAGTGTCAGAGCCTCGGTTGAGAAAGGTCCCTCTGCCCTGATAAGTGCAGAACTAACAGCAAACCAGGAGGGCTCTTAGCCCCGTCCTCTGGCCCAGCTGCCTCCAGGTCTCAACCCGGTTGCCCCTGCTCCCTCCCAACACTGCAGGCAGCCCAGAGGAAACCCAGCTGGCATCCCAGCCATTGCACACACCGGCTCAGATTTGGGGGCCGCCTGTTGCTCCAGATAAGAGGGAAATTCTGGTGCTCAAAGGACTTTTCATTTCTTTCCGAGAAGAACTTCCCGCTCCCAGACAAGGATCTCAAAGGCTGGGATGAGGTGCGCCCAGCCAGCCCTGCAGTGCCAGACACTCACACTGACCACTCCGCAGAGGAGAAACTTTCTAGGGTCTGGCAGACCGGGCGGGCTGAGGATTAGGAGCTGGGCAGGGACACGCCTCCATCACTAGACCAGAAAAACACCACCCAACGCCCCACTGCGGGTGGGCGCGGCATCTCCCTGCCCGGAGTTCCGATGCCAGCCGGAGAACGGGTCTGCAGCGGCGGCCGCCCCTGGGAGAAAGGGCTGTGGCCCCGAGACCCGCGCGCCCCGGCTCGTGCTGTCCTTACCGTGCAGGCCGTTGGGGATGCTTCGGTGGTGCGGTGGCGCCGACAGGTCGTCCAGGGACCTGCGCGTGGCTACAGCCTTGCCGTCGGGGGCCTTGTGCGGCCCGGGGGGCAGCAGCGGGGGCGGGACGTGGTGGTGGTGATCCGGGCTGCCGCCGCTGCCCGCGCTGGACGTGCTGCTGCCGTCGCCCACGTCGCGGGTCCCCGCGCCCGCCGCGCCGCCCGCCAGCGGCCCGCTCAGGCTGGCCTGGCTGTCGATGGAGCTGCGGGAGCCCGCGCCGCCGCCGCCGCCGCCGCCCGCGCCGCCCGCGCCCCCCGCCAGCGCGGCGCGCTCCTCGTCCAGCAGCAGCACCAGCTCCTTGAGCTCCAGGTTCTCGCGCAGCAGGGCCTCCTGGCGCGCCTCGAGCTCGCGCAGCTTCTGCTGCGAGCGGGCCACCTCGTGCCACACGGCGCCGGCCGCGTGGCGCCCGAAGCGCTGCCACTCGCGCGCGAGCTTGCGCCCCTTCTGCCGGTCGTCGTCGAGGAAGCAGCAGAGCTCGCGTAGCTCCTGGTTGTCGTCCTGCAGCCGCTGGTTCACGTCCTTGAGGCCGCGGATCTCCAGCAGGTGCTGCTGCAGCCGCCGGTTCACGTCGCGCATCAGGCCGCCGTGCTCCAGCATGAGGCCCACCTTCTCGCCCTCGGCGCGCCGCAGCCGCCGCGCCAGCTCCTCCTTGCTCCAGCGCAGCAGCTCCTCGTCCGGCA
>NC_060286.1:40166488-40195143 GCF_021613505.1 Equus quagga
CCGCCCGGGAAGCCGCGCGTCTCGGGGCTCGGCGAGCGGGGACCGCAGCTGCGTCGGCGGCCGCCGTGCCGGGCGCTCTCCGGGCTCGGGCGAAGCAGGCGGAGGCCCGCCCCCCGCCCAGCTCCCGGAGCCCCAGCCGCCCCGCCCACTCCGGGCGGGGAGGGGGCGGAGCGCCGCGGCCGGGGCCCGCCTCCGGGGGAGCGAGGGGTGGGCGGAGGCGCGGCCGGCCCCCGACGTCCCCCCGCTCGGTGCGCCCGCCCGCTGGGCGCCCTGCCAGAGGCGCGTTCGAGCCACGGTCCCGCCCTCCCGCCCGTCCGATTGGGCCTCTCTGGGGGTGTGTGGGAGGGGCGGGGCGCGCGCGGGGGACGCCGCGGAGATGGTACAGTCCACCCCGGGCTCCCAACCCCCTCCCGGCGGTTCAAGTTTCTGCGCCCGGAGGACGCGGCCTCGGCCAATCCCCGGGCTACAGGGCGCTTTTAAAATGCAGGTACGGCTGCGGGGAGGGGGAAGGTGGGAAAGGTGGGGCAGGGCTTCCCTTAAAGGCGACGCGCGGAGCTGGGCGCCGAGCCCGGCCCCGGCCCGTGTTCCCCGCCCGCACTCCCCCTTCCCAGATAAATGAAGACTGTACCCAGGGTCCGGAGGACAGCTCCCCATCTCCCTCCCGGGGGCACCAGAGTCCAGCGTAGTCTGAGACACGACGAACAATAGGACTCTGACACGGGGGTCGCTCTCCCCGGCGGCAGGGCGGCTCTTTGTCCCCTTCCCTGACCCTGCCCCCATCTCCACCCTCGTCCCCTGCCGGAGCGCGGTTCCACTCCAGCCCAGGGCTGTGGCTCCGGCGTCTGCGCACCGGGAGGGCCAGGGCCTCGCCAACCGTGTCCGGAGCACGGTGCGCACCCTCTTCCCAGCCCAGAGCTCGCCCCTCGCCCCGAGCGGTGCTCAGAGCACCGCTCCCCCGCCAACTGGACCGCTCGTCCGGGGAATTCGGGGAACAATCTGTGATTCGCGAGGTGGAGACCACTGGGGAGGGGAGAGGAAGATCTCCCGCTGGGGTCTTAACGCTGGGGGGGGGGGGGGGGGGGCGCCGAGCCGGCACAGAACCGCCTCCTCACTGGCAGCCTCGCCCGGCGCCCGGGTCTTCCCACAGCCCGTGAGTCTGTCTCGTTATCCGCGCTTCCCTGAAGCGCATTTAAGGCGCGTCTGCTGCGAGTCAGGCGGAGGGGGGCATCCCTCCCCCTGGACCCCCAAGGAGATAAAACCCGCGCGCTCGACGGTGAGCGGCCACGGCCTGGAGCGCCCGCCCGCACCGCGACTAATGTCCCGGTTTACAGTAGCTCAGCCATTCGTTGGACAGCTGTGTACCCGGCTCCTGCTCTAAGCCAGGCCTGTGCTAGACCCACGGGGGCTTCTGCAGGGAACGACAACAAAGGCCACTGCCCTCTGGGGGGACTTTGCTCTCTGGGGGGAGGAGGGGAGAGAAGATAAACAAACTAGGTAACTGTGAGGCTGTGGTAAGTGCTGGGCAGAGGATTAAGACAAGCTGCTGTCACAGAAAGTGATAATCAGTTACTTCAGATCCCCTGGTCAGGGAGGACCTCTTTGGAGGTGCATCTAAGCTGAGATCTGAGCGACAGGAAGGACAAAGATAAAGGGGAAGGGCAGTCCAGCAGAGAGAACAGTATGTGCAGAGGCCCTAGTGTCCTCTTCAGGGGAGGCCAGTGGGGCTGGGAGTGGGCCGGAGAAGAGGGGTGAGAGATGAGGTCAGAGGGCCAGATCCTACGTGATCCATGGCAGCTGGGAAAGCAGTGGGGGTTAGCGGGAAGCCCCGGGGCTGTGCTTTGCCTTTGAAGAGGCTCACTCTGGCCCATAGGTGGAGAAGGGATGCAGGGTGCAGAGAGGGGCAGAGTTAGACGTCATTCCCCACCCCGCTCCAGGTGGATGTTCAGGAGAGGGTGATGGGGAGAGGATGAGCCGGAGGGGCATAGCTTTGAGAACCAAGCCCCAGGGGCGCTGAGGGTCCCCCAGACACGGCCCAGGGGAGCCAGCTCCTGGGTGGAGGAGAGCATGGTGCCCGCTGGGGCACTGTGCTTGGCAGGCCCAGCCAGACCCGGCCTGAGTTTGGTTTGGAAAGGGAAAGGGGTTCAGCTCACACTCGGGAGGCTGCAGATCTTTCCTACCCCAGGAAGCCGGATTCAACAGCTCCCTGGAGGATCCCCCAGAATGAAGGCTGTGCAGAGAGCTGGTCCTGGGAGAGGGAGGGGGGAGCATCAGACACTGGGGCTCACTGGGGAAGTCACTAAGATGGTTAACACTGTGCTTGGGGGACCTCCTCCTCCATGCGTTGTGGCCTCGGGGTCATTCCCATGGCCTGCATCTCCGGCTCTTGATCCTCCAGGGCTGGCAGCTTCAGCTCAACTTTCCAGGAGAAAAATGAAGCCTCCATCCAGACAGGGTTTATTTGCATCATCTACAGGCAGTGGGACCAAGAGTGCCCCGCCAGGACCCACGAGAGCATCCCTGACATCCCCCTGGTGCAGTAGAGACACGGTGCCCAGCCGAGGCTGCGGTGGGGGAAGCAGAGTCTGCCTTCTGCACCCTGGCTGCACAGGACAGCAGGAGGTCGAGAGGACCCACTGCTGAGAGGGACTGTCCAAGCCACAGCCCCCTCCCTAAGGGTCCGCATCCCCGAGTGTCCAGCCGGAAGTGCCAAGTGCCCTAGAACACTCACCATCCAACAGACGCTGTCCCTGAGCCAGGATCTCGGAAACGTCAAGTGTCTTTGCTTTTTTAGCTCCGGGGTCGTGACAAACTCTGCTTTGTCATAATGACACTAAAACCAAATCCTGGATCTCTAACACAGGAATTCTCTAGCTGCCCAGTGAAAGTAGTTGTGGGTCTTTCAAAAAATAAAGATGCACCACCACTCCCCACGATTTTTTTCCCTGAGAATCTCACTCTGAAATATGTGCCCATTCAAAGCCGCACCAATGTTTTTGAGAGCCAGCTGGGGTGAGAGCCAGCACACTCACCCACTGTAGACAAAATATCCTAGAACACACGGTCTGTGAGCCTGGGAAATGAGAAGAGCACACTGGTGGAAGGCAGACCGTCTCCCCACTGGTAAGGGAAAGGCTTTCTCCTTCTCCTCTGTGCCTGGGCCCTGAGCACGGACCCCAGAGCAGGCACCATTTGATCTTTGCTAAGTGAATGCGTGACCCATCGGCAACATGAGTCTAAGTTCCTGGTTTTGAAAATGAGGAAACTGAGCCAAGGGAGGGAAATGACTTTCCCAAGGTCACTTTCGTTTGTCGATTTCCTGAACACACGAACATAATTAGGTAAGTATTTATACATAAATGCATATAAATGTGCAATCATATGCATTGTAAATGCTTTGTGTAAGTATCACAAAAGAGATGAGCAGGACGCACCCTGATGGGAGCAGCTTCCAGGAGAAGGTGATGCCCACGCTGAATCTTGAAGAGCGAGTAGGAATTTATCAGATGGTGGAGAGGAGAGGAGAGGGCCAGGATACTCCAGGTGTAGGGAACAACACAAGCCCAGGGCCAGGGGTGAGCCACGGTGAGGTGCGTGTGTAGACACAGCCATGCCTTATTTCTGGAACATACAGGAAAGGCAGTGAAGGGCAGGGAAAGTCACACTGCGGTCAGGGAATGGAGCTGGGCCAGGGAGGGCTCTGTGGGCCACGAGAGTAAGGGTGGCCCCCTCCCTGGGACGGATGGTTAAGAGCAGCGACAACAGCAATAACAACCTCCTACCCCTTACCCAGCCCCCGGTGTGTGCCAGGGATTCTAAACCAGTCCTCGGATGATGACCGTAAGGACCCTATGAGACTGCGTCATCAGCCCTTGTAGGGTTTCACGTGGATTCCTGTTGGTTTGGCTGTCTGTCGCCACCATCTCAGATCACCGAGGGTGAACCTACGGACAGTTCAGAGCCTTACGGACGCCCGAGGGCTCTGGGTGGTGGAGGATTGTGTGGTGGCTGAACGTTTCTGCGGGTCAGGGAGGCGATGGCAGCTGACCAGGTCTGGGGCCTGGCTCTGGGGCTTCTGCCTTGATGACCCCCTCCCCGGGGAGGGGAGGTCGCCCTGCATGGCTGAAAGGCTACGATGCAGCACGAAATCAGGGTCCATGCCAAAGTGACTGTAATTATTCTTAATGACAGGCAGTGTTGATTGAGCCCTGCCTGTGCACCCAGCACGCACTAGGCCTTCATGTGCATGGTCTCGTTGAGTCCTCACAGCAGCCCTGTGAGGTGGGAACCCTCTATCCCCATTTTACAAAGGGGGAAACTGAGGCTCACGCAGGTTAAGTCGCTTGTCCGAGATCATACACCTAGCAAGCGAATGAGCTGGGATTCGAACCCAGGACCATCTGAGCCTGAGAGTGCGCCTTCCCCCATAGACTACTCCTTCTCAAAGGGGAGGAGTGGACCGGCTGCTCTGTGACGTCTCTGTCCCTGTGGCTCTGGCTCTACGATGCTGGGGGCCTGTGCCATGCCAGGACCACGTGCATGATCCTGCTTCCTCCTGCTGGGGGCCTTTCATGTCACACCTGAGCCAGAGAGACTCCCCGAGCCTCTGGACAGCCAGCTGTGGCCATGGCTTCCCAGCTATTCCTACAGACAGGTTGTTAGCTCCATCTCCCAGCTCCTCTGTCACTGATTTGCTGGGTGACCTCAGGCCAGTCCCTTACCCTCTCTGAGCCACAATTTTCTCATCCAACCCTCCCCCATAGGGCAGTGTCAAGCACCTAGCAGAGCGCTTGCAAAGCTCTGGGGGGGGGGGGGGCGCCGCACCCCCCCTCCCTACACAATCTCCCCATCCTCTGGACCAGAACAGTGTTCCCATAAGGATGTTGACACCCATTTTCCAGAGGCAATCACTGACATACAGTGAAACAAGGGCTGTCCAAGAAACCTAGTGCTTGCCCCTGGCAACATGGGCTACAAAGGATGCCGGGTCAGGCCCGGGGCTGCCACTAACCGCCTTTTGGGATGGGAGCAGCACGGAACATGGGAACCCCAAGAACACAGAGTTCAGTGATCAAGTGTCTCACTCCCACATTTACAGGCAGGGAAACCACACTGAATCTGGGGCCACCAGGCGGGGACTTGGCCTGGGGGTCGGCACCCTGGAGGGAAGCGGGGGCAGTTGCAGGAGGGTGGGTTCATTCCCACTGTTGACTGATGTGCCAGATACCCTTCTGGGGAGCAGGAAGTCAGCCATGCAGAGGATGCTGCCTAGCAGCGCTGATGTCACAGGCAAAAGCCTCAAGGTCAACCTGAGGGCGATGGGAGCCACAGAAGAGTATAGAGCAGAAGAGAGACCTTGCTGGACTTGTGTTTGATAGAGAGCACATATAGGAGGTGTGAGAGGAGGGATGGATCAGAGAGGGTCAGCTGAGGCTGGGAGACAGACAGGAGGCTGCAAAGCCAGGCCGGCCAAAGGCCAGGGAAGAGGTGTGAGGGAGGTCCCCTTAGGGACCAATAGGGGAGTCGGCATCTGTAACCCCCCCTTCCAGCTGGAGCCACTGACATCCCCTCACACCATCGCTCAGAGGAGAAGGCAGGGAGGGACATTCAGCCACAGGGGAAACCGAGTCAGGGAGCTCTTTGCAGGACTAGCTCTCACCTCAATGCACTTAAAAACATTATTCTTATTATGAACTATTTCATGTTACAACAAACTGCAATACAGCAGGCACGTGGGAGCCCCCTGCCCAGCTTAAGGCATCCCCACCCAGCCGGTCATGTGCCCCAGCCCGCACTGACCCCGGGGTAGCCACGAGTCTGAATGTTGAGTTGCTTATTCCTGTGCCCTCAGTGTACTCTATTTCCCCCTAAGAATATCCTGCTGAATTTTGCACCCTTGTGAACTTCGTCGAAATGCTGTTGCGCTCCACGTGTCTTTGCAGCATGCTTTTTCCCTCACTGTTCTGTCGATATGTGTGGCTGTAGCTCAGATGCCATTTTGGACTGGGTAAGTCTTTGTCATGGGGGCGGAGGGGGCTGCCCTGTGCACCACAGGATGTTTACCAGCATCCCTGGCCTCCACCCATTAGATGGCCGTAGCACCCCCACCCGGGCAACCAACAATGTCTCCAGACCTTGCCAAATGCCCCTGGGGGCAAAACCGCCCCCTCTTTAGAGCCACTGCTGTCTAGTATCCACTGCCTGAATGTGTTACCGGTACTTTTCTCTTCTCCTGTCGGAGGACCTTTGTTCCATTTTGTTCTGGAGCCGGCAAGCTGCCGTGGACATTCTTGTGAGTGTGTCCTGATGCGCGTGAGCATGACCATCGCTTGGGTCTGTACCGAGACACAGAATGGCTGGGGCACACGGTCTACACCGCTTCAGCTTGACCAGATGATGACAAACTACTTTCCAGAGAGTGCTGATTCCTACTCCTGCCGGCGGGGTGTAGCAGCGTGTGCCTTGCCCCACCTGGCGTCAGCTGGTGTTGTCACCCGGGTGTGAACCTTTGTGCACGTTCCACAATGCACTGTGTCTCTCTCGGGACTCTCAGAGCACAAGAGAAGCCCAGACCAAATTTCATACTCGAGGTGCCCAGTATACTAGGTAAAAAAAAGAAAAACAGTACAGCGGGTTGACCCACTTGTGACTTATTTGAAATGTTTATATTTATCAAACTGATGCTTTCACACATACACAAATACACTGCAACACGTTTTATGCTACTCATAGGATAATTACAGGGTTTACTGCAGGGGATGAGCCCCAGGCTCCAGACACAAGGTCTTGGAGCCCAGCTGTGTCGCTCTGTGACTGTCAGCATCACTGTGCTGGGAGGAGTGAAGCCCAGGCAGGCGGCCCCACCCGTGATGGGAGGTTTGTGTTACCTACCCCCGGCTGTGTGCTCCTTGAGGACAAAGCCTCGCTCTTCTCTGGGACCCACAGGGCCTGGCCCCGTTGGTGTTCTCTGGGTGTCTGCACCGTCTGCAGCAGACACCTCTAGACCACACCCAGCCAGCCCCTACACCTCTGGATGCCCTGGATGCGAGCCCTCGGGTGCTGCGCTGGGCCCAAGGTCTGCAACCAGCAAGGCTGCCCCTCCTGGCCCTGCCCTCTGCAGAGATCGGAGACCAGTCTCCTCTGGTGCCTGAATATTTCATGCACGGAGGGTGGAATGAAAGTCGGCAAAGACCTTAATTGTTAATGTGGCTTCTGCTGGCTGCAGGCCCAGCCCTTCCAGAGCTCTCCAGCTTGCCCCTCCTGTTTGATAGCACAACAGCAATAACAGTAATTCCTCTTGTGACTTGCTCTCAGTGAGACTGGGCTGAAATGAAGTTGTTTTTCCCCCCAGCCCCCAGGTGAGCCCAGCCAGGCAGAGAGAAGCTGGGACATGAGTAACTTTAACAACCACACCATTAGGTCCATCATTTGTTCACCCCCGTTCCCCAGTGCCCTCTCGGCATAGAGCCTGAGAACTCAGTTAGTGTTTGTTGAATGAATGTGTGACAAAGGAGGAAGCTGGGTTAAGTAGAAAAGCCCTGGACTTGGAGTCTTTGTCCCTGGTCTGATACTTACCAGCAGGGTGGCCCTGGGCAAGTCATGCCCCTATCTGAGCCTCTGGATCTTACCTGGAAATAGACTCATTTCATCCTCATGGGGTCAAGAGATATTCAAATGCACAAGAAAAGGCAAGCTTGAACCCTAAGCCACACAATGAGGCCGTGGGTGCTGCTATGCCAGGGAGAGGGCTGAGAGGCTAGGAAAGCCCCCATCTCAGACTAGAAGGAGTCTCCTGAGACTCTGAAGACCTAACTGAAGAGCTGTGTCTTCTCTCAAGAACAGGCTCAGCTGGGCTGAGACCCAACTCCGGGACACTTTGCAGTGAAGAATCACCATCTTAGGAATCACCATCTTAGCATCCTGCATGCTCGGAGCCCCTGTGATCTAGTCAGGCTCTCCAAACAAGGCCAGTGGGTCAGCGCAGTGGTTCTCAGCCCTGGGCACTCATTAGAATCACCTAACAGCTGGTCAAATGCAGAGGCTCAGGCCCCACCCTGGACCACTTCCATCAGAGTATCTAGAGAAGGTGAGTCTAGCAGGCAGGCCAGGAAGCGCTGGGCTAGACAAGGCTCTTGTTGATTGGCATCAGGCTGCCCTAGAAGGAGATACCCCCATTTCTGGGGGCACACCCTTCCCAAAGCATCTGGATTTACAGGTCTTTCTCTAAGGTTATCCATATTCCCCCAATAATCGTCAGATGTGCTGCCTAGAAGAGGGGAGGGGCTCAGGATCCTGGAGTTCACTGTAGTGTTCACTTACCCCTATCTTCTGCCTTATCGCTAATGGGACGAAATGAAGGGAAGTATTCAACATACACTACCAAAACATCTGGGACTGATGGACACAAAGGGCCAGCATAGAAGTGAGAAAAAGACCCTACTCCTACTGGGTGCATCATTGTAAAATTTCAGAACATTAGAGTTGAGAAGATCCGGAAAACATCCAGAAAGAGAGAGAGAATGAGAGACAGAGAGAGGGAAAACCACGTACAAAGGATCAGGAATTAGAATAACATTGACCTTCTCAACAGCAACTCCAGAAGCCAGAAGACCACGGAGCAACGCCGTCAACATTCTGCAGGAAAGTTATTTCAGTAGCTCAGCAACCAAGTGTGAGGGTGGAGGAAGACAGTCCCAGATTAAAAAAAATTATCTCCCAGACAGCCTTTCCCTAAAATTAGGAATTAAACCGAGAATCAAGAAGAAGTGAAATTCAGGAAATGGGGAATGCCGAAGTGATGGGGTAGGAAGGTCAGAGGGCGAAGGCATCAGAGCCAGAAGCAATCAGTGCAGGTTGGAACCAGGCAGAAGGATGGCCGAGAAAGAGAATGTAACTCATGGGTTCCCCCGGATTTGCCATCTTGAGGGGAAAGTTAGACCTCTGTCAGAGAGTCTGAGGCTGCATTAGTGACAAGCACAAAGAAAACCAAGCAGTCAAAACAATGAGGCGATTGATGACCCCAGGAAAACCCAGAAGTCCTACAAGGAAGGAAATAGAGTCATAGGATGTATCGTGGCTCTGTTGGCTGTAATGTTTAAACAGTATAATATGTAAACAATATTGATTTAACCCAAAATTGTGACACAGCCATACTGGGGGGATGGGGGAGGGGATGGCATGTGCGGGGCTGGAGGCATAAGTGGGTTAGACCTCTCTGGTCCCTGTTGACAAAAATAATCCATAACCAATCTGTAAATGAAAATTTGGGTGAGTTTATTCTGAGCTGAAATCTGAGGACCATGGCCCGGGGCCTTTCTTCCCAAAGGAAGAAAGGGCACCGAAGAAGTGGGGTGCACAGAGTGGTTATATACCCCCAAACAGGGTGTTTCACATAGGATTGAAATGTCCCTCCACAATAGTCACAAGATTGCCCTGTCGGCACAGTGCTTGATGGACACAGCAGGCAGTGGGTCTGCTATCCTGACGGGCGTAGCAGGAGGCAAGTCTATTGTCTGGAGCTGGGTGGTCACAGGTGAGCGCAGCAATCAGTTCCTAGCCTAAGGAAAGCTGCTTAATTCTTAAGGAGACGCCAACATTGGGAGGGGCAGGGAAGTTGCACCTTTATCTCAAGGGCCTTTGTTCTTGCCATAGGGAAAATCTAAAGCAGATATACAACGCATGCTCAACGGCCACAGTCAGGCCCTTTTGGAAAGACAAGGTCAGGCCGAATTAGGTTTATACCAAATGGCTTCCTCATATTCTCCAACATATCCTATTGTTTGCCATTTTTATTTGTCATCCCTAAGAGAAAGGCAGTGATGAAAGTATGTTGCTTTCAGATATGGAAATAAGTCACAGAATTGAAAGTAGTCACCTCTGAGAGGCAGGAATCAGGGATGGAGACATGAGGTGGGGGACTGTTGTTTTGGTTTTTTTTTCAAATGAGCCTTACAATTTTATTTAATTTTTGAAATTCTGTGCATGTGTTTTAAAATTAATAATTTTTTTAAAAAAGCTGGCATTGGACTTCTCATTAGAAACCTTGGATGCTAGAAGACCAGAGAGCAGCCGGTTGCCTTAAAAGTCTGCGGGGGGTGGGGAAAAAGCAATGTGGATGGACCTCGAGGGTATTATGTTAAGCGAAATAAGCCAGTCAGAGAAAGACGAACTCCATATGACTCCACTCATAGGTGGAAGTTAACATATTGACAAGGAGATCTGATCGGTGGTTACCAGGGAAAAGGGGGGGTGGGGGGAGGGCACAAAGGGGGAAGAGGGGTACCCACAGCATGACTAACAATAACGTACAACTGAAATCTCACAAGGTTGTAATCTATCATAACATTAATAAAAAAAAAAAAAAAATCCTGAGGGAAAAGAATTTCCTGCCCGGCTTCTATGCCCGTGGAGAGAATCAACCAAGTATGAGACTGGAAGATAAATATTTTCAGAAATGCAAGGTCTCCAAAAAAAAAAAAAATTATCTGCTGTGCACCTTCCAGGAAGTTTTCAGAGCACATGCTCTCCCGGGAGCTGAGGGCAGGCCCGGGAACAGGACAACTTTCCCAGGAAGGAGTGTCCTTCGTGGGGGAGCCACAGGGGCAAGCCCCAGGGAGCTGCGCGCAGGTTCCAAGCTGTCCCCAGATCACAGGGTGGAGGGCTCGGCCTGGAAGGGCCCACGGCAAAATTGGGGAGATGTTATCCAAAGGCCTGAGCATTTGACACTGCTGTCACAAGGTTGGAGTCAGATTAACAGGACCCACTAAACAGCCTGCAAGTTTTTTTTTTTTTTTAATGCATTAACTCCAGGGCATAAACAAACAAAACTCTACAAGAAAAGAAACTGTCAGGGACCACTGGATGACTTTCACGGAGGAGCATTTACACATCATAGTAAAACCCTCGACCAGTGGTCAGCTGAGAACTGGATAGAGTCCTCCAGGAGATTCGGAGGGAGGGGCGGGGGAGGGGATGCTTTAAGACAGCGAAGCCTCATTTGTCAGGACCGGCCGGCAAAAAAAAGGTCTAGAGTTGAAAAATCAAGAAACAGCAATGGCAACACCTTAGTAAGAAATGTGGAAGCCAAAACCAGAAGGAGCACTAGACATGGAAACTGGTTCTTCCGGAGAGTGAGAGGAGGGGAGGGGAGAGGGAGCCACTTCACTGCCTTCTGAACATTTTAGTGCTATTTGATTTTTTTTAATCTAAGTGCATGCGTTATTTTGTTTACAATGTGAATATAACGTATCTAATAATCATTACGCCTACCTCCAGGCCGTGGCATGTGAAGGAATGCTTGCTGGTGGAAGGCCCTAGACCTGACCCTCTGGCGGCACCCCAGGCCCGGGGCCTCACCTGCTGGGGGGCCTGCCTGGTCAGCCTCCACTATTTTTGCAGTCATTTCCAGCTTACAAAGCTCTCTCTGGGCACTTTCCTCCTCCTGTCCTCGCAGCAAGCCTGCGAGGTGGGCACGATTATTATGCCCATTTGATTGACAGAAGCAGAGGTTCGGGTGTGCATTTAGGGGTCCACAGCAGGCCCCTCCCGTGGCAGGTGCACCCTGCTATGAAGGCAGGTGGAGGACCTGCCGGGAGCCAGGGAGAGGCGGCCACACTGAAATTTGAGAGCTGGAGTCACCCCTCCTGGTCCAGAGGAGAAGACTCCTGCAGAAACAACACACGCAGCCTTCCCACAGCTCCCCGGCGTTGGATGTCCTCAAACCACACTGTGCAGCCCGGGTGACATGCACAGATGTAAATTCCCCTGGCGGTTTTAGGACAGGGAGAGGTGACGACTGCACAAAAGAGGGGAGGGGACAGGGAGACACAGGCTGTGGAAGTGGTGACAGTGGCTCATGGAGCCCAGCACCACGTGGGGTCTTTGTTCCATGGTCTCACTAACCCCCAGCACCCCAGGGGCAGGCCCATTTCATAGATGCAACGACTAAGACTTAACAAGATTTAAATAAATGCACCACTGGGGTTGCAATTTTAGCTATGAGCAAGGTTTCTCACACCTGCCTGGTGACAAGAACCATGTGGGACTCTTAGACAGATCCCTTTCCTGGAGATCTGACCCACCACCTCTGGGTGAATCCCGGTCTGTTTAACCAGTGCCGGGCTGAGGGCTTCAGGAATCACAGGATCCAGGACCTCCCAGCCCCCCACCTCCTCATCTGCCCTGTTTCACAACCATGTGGTACTTAACCAGTCCAGGTGCTTGGCTGCTCCCCTGCTGCTGGACACGAGGGTTATTTCCAGGGCTGTACTATTATAAAGAACTCTTGTGGGGACATGTTTGTGCACAGCTTGGTTTTCCTGTTGGGTTGTTTCCTTGGGACACGTTCCCAGAAGTGGGATTCCCGAGTGGAAGGATGGATGTTTTCCCGCTCCTCATCCCCAAACCTAACCTAGTCTGGCCCCAGGATGAGGATCCGGCCTTTCTCTGGCTTCAAGGAGGGGCAGCCGGCAAATTCCGCCTGGCACTTCCGGAGGAAAATGACAGATCTGGCCCTTTCCCGTAAGGCTAGGTACCCGCCCAACACGTTCACAGCTGTCAGAGCCACGAGGGCCCAGGTGACTCAGTGCCGGCTTTCTGGGGCCCGTCCCGATTGCTCTGCCAGCCGGTGATGGATGTTCTCTGCAGAGATCACAGGAAGTGAGAAAACCATCCCTCAGCTCCCCTGTCAGCAGCTTTGGAAAAGGCCAGAAAGGAGGCCTGGAAACCCACGGGGCAGACAATCCCTCCCTCCTTCCAGACAAGGAAGGACCTCTGGCCCTGGGTCCCCTGAGGTACCGGACAGCAAGCAGGCCCCCGAGGCTGAGGGTCAAGGGGGCCCTTGCACTGACCTGGGCCTCTGGACTGGAGCCCCTCCGGCCACCTCCTGTCACCCCAACAGTCAGCCATCGGGGGAAGGGTTCTTGGGCTCCTCTCCAAGGCAGCCCCTCCCCCACTCAGGTGGGCTCAGGGCGGGAGTCAGCCCCTCCCAGCTTCCTTGAAACAAGCGTTTAGATGGCCACAGCTGGGGGGGTTTGGGGGGTGTACCCAGAGGCCCCACTCTCCTGAGGGAGCAGCAAGGGAAAGGGGAGTAAGGAGAGCTGTGGAGTAGTCACCTTGGGGGGCACTGGCCCCCTGGCTCCCCACAGGAGGGCTGAAGTCTCAGCATCTGTGGGCTCCTCACAGCTGCCTGAGTACAGAGGGCCGCTCTCCTTTCCCTGCAGAAGATAAGGGGCCCAGGCCTCCGGGTAGGGCCTCTGCAGGACCCATCTGTGGGAACTCTGACCCTTCTCCCACTGGGGACACCCTCAATAGGAGCAGGGGGAGTCAGCCCTGTGAGGTCAGCCTCTCTATGCCCAGTGGGTCCCACAGAGCCCAGCACCAGCATGACTGTGCATTCTTTGAAGGCAGGACCCATATCTGCTCTGTTTCAGACTCAAGGTAGTGAGTTCTCTGTCTCTGGAGGTAAACAAGCTAAGGCAGCATGACTGTCTCTCAGAGGTACAGAGGGAATACATGCTGTGAGGGGGCTTCCCTGGGCTGATTGCCCCCTGCCCCATGCCACTACTTGACCAAAACTTACGCTGTGCTGTCTGTTACTCGCACTTTACAGCTGAGGAAACTGAGGCACAGTGGCTAAAATGCCTTGCCTAGAGATCTGAAGGTAGCTGACACACTCCTGAATCATCGCTACTTATTGAGCCCCTGCTGTGCACCTGCCTCCCTGCTTCCTGAGTCTCCACTTGACCAGTTCTCCCGCCACTGCCCATAGTTTATCTGGGGCACAGGTGGCCGCCCTCTGTCCGCTCCCACAGGAAGGGAATTCCCCCCCCAGCCCCACCCCGAAGCTGCCATGACCGGGCCATGACCCTCTTTGGTTTCAGGGCAGCTGGAAGGATGGTTCCTGGGTGGGACTGGGGCTTTTATGTTGGTTAGGCCAACCCCAGCTGTTGTGAGTGGGGTTGGCCAGTTGTGGTTCCAGGGCGCTGGCCACCTCCTCTCAAGGACTCTCCCAGGCCAGGACCCCCGACGGTGCAGGGCGCCCATCCAGTGATCACAGAATGTTTATGGAGCACCTTCTGTGGGCAGGCCCAGAAACAGGTCTCCCCATCTCAGCCTCAGGAGATGCACGTTTTGAAGACAATTTGGGAGGAAAAAAAACTTGCCAGTAACATGTCAGTTTGTGCAACTGACCTTTTGTGCCTGAATGCAGGTTGTTCTGGCTCTCCCTGTTCCATGCCATTCTGTTGGTTTCAGTCCCTTGTTCTACCTGCTGAGGTCCTTGGAAATGCCATGGTCTCCTGGGGCATTGCCACTGGTACGTCTGATAAGTCAGCCTCCCTTGGGCTTTGTCCAGACACTTGACTGAAATGTGCAAGGCTGAAGACAGAGACCTCTGGCCCACCCTTAGAGACCCTTTTACTCCAGCTTGCACTGATTTTCAAAGCATCGTCTCTGGGTTGCTGTGTCCAGGGAGTCGTGACCTCTCTTCCTAACATGTCTGCTCTCCAGCCCACATTTTCCACTCTGCCACAAGGGCAACAAAGAGTTCACTCCCCAGGCACACTATTATCTGTCACATCTCCACGTCTTTGCCCACAGAGTTCCCTTTATCTTGGATGCCCTATCTCTCTTCCTTACCAGGTGACTCCCACGCCAGGACGCAGGTTTATAAAGTCCCTCTTTATGCTCCCTCTCCCAACTCGTGAGGCTCGCACTGGCCCTCAGGTTCCCTCATCACAGCACGGCTGTGCTGTGCTGGCCCTGTCTGCCCAGCCCCCCTGTACATCCTGGGATCCTGGGGTCCCCAGAATCCAAACAGGCCCGGGCCCCTGCAGAGGCAGCACTGTGCTGTTGAAAGAGCCGGGGGTGGGGGACAGCCAGGCTTGGGCAAATGGGTGAACCTCTCTGAGCCTCAGTTTCCTCATTTGTCACATGAAGATCCTTGCCGTGGTAAGGGTTATGGTGAGGATCACAGACCAGCTGAAGGAATGAGCCTCGGTCCCTGTCCTTATGGTCTCAGCCTGGCTGGGAGTGGAGGAGGGGACAAAGAGAGGTGCCCTGAGGGAGACTGACGTGCTATGCCAGCCTCCAGGAGGGAGCGGCGATTCTCACGGGGAGCTGGGAAGGCTTCGCTGTAGAGGACACTCGTGTGTGAGCCTGGAAGGGGGCTCCCCATTTCCGTAGGCGGCAGAGCTGGGGAAGAACCTCCCAGCCTGCATGAATGAGCTGTTTCCTGCAGCCCCACCAGCACTGACTTTTATCATCTTTTAAAAAAATCATTTTATTGGGGTCACATTGGTTTATACCATTGTGTAAATTTCAGGTGTACTTTATTATATTTCTGCTTCTATATAGACTGCCTCATGTTCACCAGCAATAGCCTAGTTTCTATCCATCACCACGCCTCACTTTTATCCCTTTCACCCGCCCACCATCCCCTGGCTTTTATCATTTTAATGATGTGCTTGCGTGTGTGGGCATATGTGTGTGTGTCTGTCTAACTTAGTAGGAGTGTAATGGTGTTGTAGCAGCCTTATTCTGCGTTTCTCCGAGTGCCTGTTTCCCTTTAAGGCTGGCTCTGAGAACCACAACTCCCTAAGGTATGAATCCGGGGAAATCCTTCTCCATTAGCTCAGCCCAGGAGAATTTGGGTGATTTTTGGAAGTGGTGCGTTCGAGATGATGATACCCATCCTGGGCGGGGGAGGAAGACAGAGTACCCTGGCGTGCCACGGGCAGCACCCGCCTCCCTGGCGCTGCTACCCACGTGACTTGAGGAGTAAGGAGAGCTCTTCCTGGCTGCCGCCTGGCCTGACACGCTGCCCCGAATTCCACCATCACTCATGCCCCTTCTTAGGACAAGGGCTTCCATTAAAATGTAAATATTTTGTCTGGGAGAGAGAACATTTTGCTTTATCACTGAGGGAAAGAAAGATGGAAACTTGCTTCTATCGAGTGCCTTCGGCAGGAGACGGGCACCCTCACGCTGTCCTGGAATCCACAGGCAGCCTGGCGAGGCGGGGGAGTTACCCGGCCTGCGGGTGAGGGAATGGAAACTCAGGAGGGCCAGGGGTTTACCCAGCGCTCGGCAGAGCCGGGACACGAGCCCAGAGCCGACTCCACCCCGCTCTGCTCACGGCACCCCTCTGCTCCTCCTCGTCCTTGGCATGCGGCTCCCTGGAGGGTGAGAGGAGACAGGGCAGGGTTCTGGGGTCCAGAGCGCAGCCCTGTCCGCAGCCGCCTGAGCAGCCACGTCTCGGCTGGGATTTCTCCTTCTCTGTGGATGCTGTAGCAGCGGCACTGAATCTGCACGCCTCAGGGCTGTTGTGGGGGCAGGAGGTAAGTGAAGTCAGTGACACCGTGTCTGGGTCTGGGGCTCAGTAAAGGACAGGTGTGTACTCTTATCAATTCACACAGGTCTGGGCATCGAGAGCCCCGCTCCCGACCCAGGGACACCTCTGCCCCTTCTCTGATGCTGGCAGCAGCAGGAGAGGACACTGGCTCCCTGTCTCCTCTTCAAGTGGTGGAGCAGCCGGCCTGTAAGTGTGAGTTTGTTCACAGGACTGGTGGCCTCTGTAAGTCACCTGACTCCCTCGCCCTTTCGATCCTGCGTGCAACCACAGTCGTGTCCCATTCTCTTTTCCCCAGGTGCCTAGTTCAGGAACTACACAGTGGAGGCCAATTTGAGAATCCCCATTTGAACCACCGGCCTTTTGCCCCTCTCTGAGGCCCAAAGCAAGCCCCTGGCCTCCTGTGTGCCTCAGTCGCCCTGTCTCTAAAATGGGCAGCCCATCAAATTCACGTGTCCTTGACGGAGAGGAGTCTGGAGAAATAACCGGTCCCTGACCTAGTGGGAATTGCGTGGTGTGCTAAGGATGAAATGTGCAGGCCACCAGCCGAGGGCTGTCATCACAGGACCTGACCTGAGAACGCACGTCTGCTGAGGACAGGCAGGTCATGCAGCCGCAGGAAGCTTGAACTATAGGTTCTCTGGGCTGCTCGTGGGCTCGCTCTGAAAGCACGCAATGTGGCTGGGCCTCCCTTCTTGTGGCTGCAGCTCAGGCTGGCCAGGACTCTGTCCCATGCACCTGCCTCTGAGGAAGCCAGCAGGAACTGACGCCTCTCAGCAACCTCAGCCCACTTTGCAGAGGAGGAAACTGAGAAGCAGGGAGTCAAGTCACTGGCCCGGGGTCCCACAGCCAAGGTGGTCAGATCTGCCTGACACAGACGCCAGACTGCCTCCACGGTTATTACCATCATCACAATAGAATACTAATAACACTTGTAATTATTATTATTATTGAGGGCAGAGCTCCAGGCAGGCAGGTCGGGTGACTTCGTCATTGAGGCCAGGTGCCTGGCCAGTGCCCAGAACTAGGCAGGCTCCTGTCCCAGCTGGCCCCAGGACTATGCTGAAGACGTGAGGCCCCATCGTGTGGATTGGGTTGACGGCATGCGGCTCAGCCCCCTCCGTCAGATCCTGGACTCAGGCAGCACCGCTGCCCGTCTACTCCTGGTTGCCTTTAGCGATGGAGCCAGTGGCGGTTTGCGAATCAGAGCACTGAGAACTCATCCAGAGGCACACATTGCTTTATAAGTCACAGCCCCCCGCCCCTCCATGCAATCCGAGTATTCCTACTCCAAAAGGTGGTGCTGCTTATGAGCAGAGACTGGGTCAGTCTGCCTGGGCTCACATTCTGGAGTTCTGTTCACTGCCTCTGTGACCCTTGACAAGCGACTTCACCCACTGCTCTGTTTCCTCGTCTGCACAACAGTGCACAACTCAAGGTCAGTGTGAGGCTCGAGGGAGCTAGAACTGTGTCCGCTGGGAGCTCAGGAAACATTTGCATCATTGCCTCTCCGGATAGGTACAGCTGAAGAAGGAGCTGTCTGTCCTGAGGCTAGAGGAAACGTGGGCTCCCTGAGATGTGATTGTAGACTGACTTTATGGTGATTTTGACTCCATGAAGTGAGTGGCCTCAAATGTGTTCAATGTGTGGCTCATGTGGCTGGGACAGTCCTGTGGCCCCAGCAGGCACTGGCTCTGGGCTGGTGAAGCCAGAGGGCTTGCTGCCCATGGGATCCAGGTCTGTGTGTTTGAGATCCCCCAGCCTCCTGGTTCCCCTGGAGATGAGAGGCCATGGTGGAACCTGCCCAACAGGTTTGCTGCTTCCCTGCTCCGGTCAGGATTCCAGCTCCATCTGGATCTGGTCTGTCCTGCCAGCTGGGACCCAGGGAAAGAGGTGGAAACTGCTCAAGACCCATTCCCGGGGAGTGGAAACTTCTCAAGACCCATTCCCGGGCTCTGGGATGTGGCTCGCCCAGCTGCCCCAGCTCTAGGCTTGGTGGTCAAGTCTGCAGCCCAAGGAGACGACGCTGCAGGCACGGGGTCGAGAAGGGCAGAGGCAGCCCAGACCGAGGACCAGCATGAGCAGATGCAGGAGAGGTGGATTTGCAAGGTGCCTGCGGAGACAGGCAAATGGATGGAGCAGAGGCGAAGGGGTCCGCCAGGGACCGAGGTTCCCCAGGGAGTGTTGCTAAGGCAGGCTGGGGCCCAGGAGTCCAGGCGGAGCAGCCAAGGGCCCAGGAGCTGAGGGGGTGGGGTGGGCCAGGTGGGCTGCGGCTCCGAGCTTAGGATAGCCTCTTCCTCTCTGTCTTCCCTGAGTGAAAACAACAAAAGGATTGCTTACAACCTTCTGTTCTTTTCAGGAGAGGTGAGTGGGGTCATAGGTGACCTCAGCTTCTTGTCCCCGTCCGTACTCCTGGACAAGGAGGATGGCGGAAGGACGGAGGACAAGGCAGTGCCTCTGGAAATCCAAAATGCCAAATCCCAGCCCAGATGCCTCCCTCCCACCGAGGAGCCTCTGGTGTCCTGGTTGCCTCTGGACGTGGTGTGGCCACCAGAAGAACCGGGCAGCTCCAAGGGGCCCCCTGCTGGCCTGAGGAGTTGCTGCGGCCACAAAGAAGAGGTGCGCTCACTCCCCACACCCACTGGCCCAGGACCCAGACCACGCCAGGCACTTCGCTGGGAGCCACCGGGAAACAGCATCTCCCCACAGCCCTGCGAGCTGGGCCTTTCACAGATGTGAGGCCCTGGAGGGGACTGTCCCGTCAGGCTGCTCCCAAAAATCCACTGTCAGGGAAACAAGCAAGAGGCAGAACATGAATAAAAATAACATGAAAGTGTAATTATTTAAAAAATAAAGAGCAAAGGTGCTGGTGCAAGCATAGACTCTGGAGGATGGCACAAGCACCAGGCAGCCCTCGGGGCTTCCTGGAAGGAGAACTGGAGGCTGGGGTGGAGGGAGGGAGGGAGGGAGTTGTTTTCACTGGATTTCGTTTTGTGCTTTTTGCTTTTTGACCTTTATAGAAGTATTGCCTATACTTAAAAATGCATGAAAGATTTAAACATTCAAGGACATTCAGTGACGGGACCATACATTCCCCTAGTTGCAGCAGCACTGACAGGAGGCTGCTCAGCGACTACTTGCATGCCTCCAGTGGTGGGGTACTCGCCCCTTAACAGGCCAACTCCCAATCTGGAAAGTCCCTCTTTCTCTGGGCTGACACATATCTCCCTGGTTTAAACTCCGCCTCCTGGGATGATCTTTTGGGCGTCTGTAGGATGTGTAGCTTTGGCTAAACACCTCCTTGGTGCCAGGGGCTATGGTTTCAGCCCCCACCAAGCTCAGGGTCCAGTTTCTGGGATCCCAGCAATGGGCAGGATTCAGAGGCCATTAGGCACAAGCCCCTAGCCAATGCAGGACCCGCCCACCGCCCACTGGGCAGGCAGCTCTTTGTAACAATGAAGAGGAGGGCCTGTTGCTCAAAGCCCCTGTCCATTCAAGGTACCCATAACTTCATTGTGTCGCATCATTTCACCCGCTCCCTCCTGTCCAGTCTCTGCGGAAGTGCCTTAGTGATGGAGCTCATGCCTCGCATTGGGATGTTCTGATCGGATGCATCCACTGGTCATCCAGTCTCAACATCCCTGAGTCTCATTTCCTCATCTGTAAAATGGGGTTAATAATAACACTGACCCTAGGAGGTTGCCGTGAGGATCAAGCGAGATGAGGGGGATTCTCCCTGTGGGTGTGAGAGGAGCCAGGGTGGGGCGGGAAGGATGGAGGAGAAAGGTCTGCCTAAGGCCACTGCCAGCATGTGGGTGGGAAGGAGCCACGGAGGGGAGCACATGGGAATGTGGGTCCAGTTTACTCAGCTCTATCCATGGCTGGGATTCAGACCCAACAGGGCAAGTCTGGCCATGTCCAGCCAGGTGAGTGGGCCTGACAGAGGTGGATTTGCACAAGGGACCAAGCAGCCTTCCAGGGGCGAGAGGGACATATATAGAAGGGACGAGGAGCCAGCATGTTGGGGAGGGTGGCTGCCATGCCGGCTTCAGAACCCACTCCTGCCGAGATGTGCTGAGTCCAGGCTGGGGACAGGGAGCTACTGAGAGAGCCACTCCAGGGAGGCCCTGCAAGGTGCTGCAGCCCAGGTGGCCCGAGGTAGGGGAGGGAGGTGCGAGCCCCAACTCCTGACCGCCCTCGCCAATGAAGGCCTCTGTTGTTTCAGCTGCAGCCTCGGAGAGCCTCAGCGGCGGGCACTGTGGGGACACCCAGGGGAGAGTCCCTGATGTCTGACAGACCCCCAAAGAAACTGCATGCAAGACACCCCACCTGGGGCACCCCAGAGCCGTGTCACAACCGCTGAAGTGTGGGCCCCTGCAGCTGAGCCTTGCAGAGTTGGAAGGGAGGAGCCGGATCTGGGTCCAGCCAGCAGCTCCCTGAAGCCAGGATTAGGGTGTAAACCACATTTGGGGGGCCATGTGGGGCACAGTGGAAGTGTTCCAAGCAGAGGAGTGACAGATTTCGATGAGGCTCTGGCAAATGTTCCAAAATGGGTTTAACAATTTCACTTACCAAATTCGGGGTCCTCAGGGGAGGGGGTCTGCATGGACTCAGGGCCCTGCCCTTCTAGGGGCTGCCATCCTTGCAGGAGACAGCGGGAGGGCAGAAGGGAGCAGGAAGCCTCAGTTTTGCCGTCTGTGAGAGGATGCTGTTTCCCAGCTCTCACATCCACACGCTAGGATTTTCCCCTGGAACTTTGCTTTTGAAACAAGAGCTCTGACTGATGTCTTTTTTTGTTTTTATTTTTGTTTTTTTGAGGAAGATTACCCCTGAACTAACTACTGCCAATTCTCCTCTTTTTTGCTGAGGAAGACTGGCCCTGAGCTAACATCCATGCCCATCATCCTCTACTTTATATGTGGGATGCCTACCACAGCATGGCCTGACAAGCGGTGCCATGTCCGCACCCAGGATCCGAACTGGTGAACCCTGGGCCACCGAGAAGCAGAATGTGCAAACTTAACCTCTGAGCCACTGGGCCAGCCCAGACTGATGTCTTATGATTGCCCCCCACCCCCGCCACCCATCCAGGACGGGATTGGACAGCCCACAGTGTGTGAGGTTAGCACTGGGGGTAGAATTCAGGCCTGTCCTGGAGCAAGGCTGTAGCTCCCACATCTGGGACCCTGGCAGGACAGGAGTACAGTTGGCCTTAATTCCTCAGGGGACCCGGGGATGAGGAAAGGGAGGCTGTGCTGGGCTCCTCAGGAGGCTATGCTGGGCAACCTGGGAGGCAGGAGCTCCTATACTCGGCCCCAGAAAATCTGCCAGCCCTGGGCCCTTCTGCAAAAATGCCCTCTGGGTGTGCACGCATCTTCCACAGGGCTTCTGAGCAGCAAGAGCGTGGGTTGGCCTCTATCTGGGGCTGGGGGTCAAGGTGCATCTGCTCTAGAGATGCTGGGGAAGGGGCATCTTCCCCCCCATGCCCCATGGGCCCCTTCCACTGCATTTCCCATCTAACTCTTCTCCAGCCCTGCCAGGGCAACAGGGCTGTTCTTTTTTACAGATAAGGAAACGGACATGTGAGGGTTCTGGCTTATATGTGTATCAAGGCAAGAGATCAGAATAGCATTAACAGGTGCACTGGGGAAAATGAGAAGTCTTACTGGAGCAAATAAATGACCCAGGCTTTGGCTGCAGGACTTCTCAGAGCCTTTAGCATGCAGAGGTGTGCCTTGAATCTCCAAGAGGGGCTTGAAATGTGGTGTTTCGCCAACCTACCTGACTGTGGCACCCTGTGCCCCTTTATCAGAGCCCCCAGAGCCCACACTTTACAGAACAGGGCGTGGGAAATGTCAGAACAGGACATTTGAAGTCTGAATCCTCCAGAACAGTCAGGCCATCTGGCTGTGGTGCAGATGGGGAAACTGAGGCTCAGGAAGCGAACTCTCCACAGTCGAGTTAGAAACAGAAGCAGATTTGAGCCCAGGGCTGTATGGAGCCCAGGCCACCTTCCTCTGGGCACAGCATTCCTCGGCCTTCATGCTGGTCCTTGGGCTCCTGAGAATAAAGAAAGGGTTATTTATTCCTTGACCCAGCAAGCCCACTGTGCAGGGGCTGAGTCCATCCTGTCCACACCGCTGCCCACTGCACATTCCCTTCCAGCAGTGGCTCCTGGGTCGCCACCGCCTTGGGGCTCCAAACTCAGCCGGGCATTACGCTTCCACCCCTGCTGCTGGCCTCTCTGCAGGCCCCGCACCCGGGCCTCAGGCTGGATGTGCTGCCTGAGGGCGCAGGGGCCCTGGAGAACCTGCTGATGGCGCCCACTCCGGGGAGACAGCCGGAGGCCGACTGGGGCCATCGCCTGCTCTGTGCTCACCATCAAACTCCCCACTTCATCAAAGCCACAGGGACAAGGAGCAAGCAGTTGCTGCTGCTCAGCCTGAGTTACCAGCAGGATAACAAGAGAGCGCTGGAGCCATGAGGCCACTCAGCTGGTGGCAAGTTGGAAGGAGGAGGGGGCCAAGGTGACAGAGTCTGCTGCTGATTCCACCTGTGCCTTTATGCTCAGGGCCTCAGGGAAGTGTCCCAACACTGAGCCCTGGGTTCAAATCCTGACCCCTCCACTTCCTGACCCCATTATGATTCCTAGTCATCAGCAACCTGTGCCTCAGTTTCTCCATCTGCATGTGGGGGCGGGGAAGCAGTGGCAACACAGGCTGGTGCAGGCAGGGGTTAGGGAGACCATGTGGGCTGCAGAACATCAGCAAATTTGCCCCTGAGTTCATGCGACGCCCCTGGAAACTGAGAAATAACTGGGGAGACACAGGGGTCCTGCAGGCACGCGGGTGGGGCTGGGCAGCTTCTGGGGAAGGGATGAGCTGGTCTGCGTGGCCACACGGGGACCTGACGGCTGAGAGCTGGTGCCAGACAGCCCCCGCATGCAGTTGTGCTGGTGTGAGGCCCGCACGAGGTGACACAGGGGAGGCCCCCATCACCCCAGCAGGTCTTCAATAAACGCTATTTCTGTCTTCCATTTTTATTTTTCTTCTTCCAAGTTTAAAATTAAAAGTAGATGTTTTGAAGAGAGACCAGACGATTGGCAAGCCTGCAGGTCCTCAGGGACGGTCGGAGCTGCCTCCTGGTGATTTGTGGGATCTGCAGACGGGGTGCGGACAGTGGCATTCTAGACAGCAGTTAGCTGGAGCCAAGGTCCTTATCTGCTTAGACAAATCTGGAACACTAGATGGAGGGGAAAGCAGCAAGTCACAAGAGGAAAAGCGCACGGCAAGACCCTTGACACTGTTTGAGAACATGCTGCGTGATGTTCTGCCTTCTTCCCGGCACCTGCACACACCACCTTCAGGAGAAGCCCCCCTCAGGAGCAGAGGAAAAGGCCTCTGACGTAAGGTGCAGGGGCTGGGAGCTGCCTGGGGCTATAATCGTTCCAGTTTATTGAGCACCTGCCATGTGCCAGGCACTCTTCTGATGGCCTCACCAATCATCCCCATTCAACAGAGGAGTAGACTGAGGGACGGAGAGGTTGAGACCTGTTGGGTGGCGCAGTTAGTAAGTTGCAGAACCAGGACTCGAACCCAGTGCCCTTGATTACTAACCTCCATCGCCTCTCACACTGTGGCTCACAGTTCCTCATGTTTGGGAAAAGATTAAGACATCTGAAGCAAATGTGGTCAAATGTTAATATTGGTAACGTCTGGTGGTGTGTCCTTGGGTGTTCTTTCTTCTGTTCTTTTTAATTTTCTGTAGGTGTGAAATGTTTACACAAGCCCACAGGCTCCAGTCTGAGGCCTCTGCTGGCCCCAGGCCTCTTGCCCAGCCATGATCCACATCACACACGTAGTCCAGCCACCAGGCTGGCAGAGCCATGACCAACCCACTCCCCAGTGCTCACGAGATGACTCCCAGCACAGTCTCCCGCTGTGGCTGAGTGGCCAGAGGAGGCCTGGGCCCTGGGGAGAAAGGACTAACCAATGCTGGGCTGCTCCCCTCCAGACAGGGCAAACAGGCTGTCCACGGCCTTCCCCGTCATCCGGGAGAAGGAACTAATGACTGTAATTAGTGGACGTCTGGTATGCAGGAGCTGATACATGGCTGGCTGCCCACGCTGACCCAGTCTGGCCAGAAGAGGCTTTGGGTATTCTGCTGGCCTCTGCGTCCTGGTTCTGGCAGCTGCCAGTGACCACTGGGCTCCTGGAAACGTGGGCAATGCTCCTGGACCTTCCTGCAATGCTCAGGGCCAATGGGCTTGGACCCAGAGCGTCCAGCAGTGGCCTGGTCTCACCTCCTCCCTACCCCCACTCAAGAGGTAGGGACACTGGGGCTGAGGCTGGGAAGGGTCCTGTGTGGGGTCACCAGGGGAGTCTACAGCAGGGTCGGGTGTCCCTCTTGCACCGGGCGGGGCCTGGAGAGTCAGGAAGGCAGCCCTTGCCGGCTCCGAATTATCTGCTGACAGCACAAAGCCAATGTTTGGGGAAGAAAATCCAGAGATTTTCTCAGCCACAGGGCTAGCTTCCAAGGCTGTTTTCACCAGACAGGGCTTGAGAGCACATCTGCTTAAAGGACCAGCTTTGTCCCTCCTGTCCAAGCAGTGTGCTCCCCGCGCCTCCCCACAGACGTCCCCCGCTCCAGAAGGCATTTGTGAAATTGTCCAGGCCATCCGGCCTTTGGCTACCGGCTATGGCAGGAGCTCAGGCCTCACGGAAATAGCGAAGTCGGGGCATTCATTCAGTCATTCAGTCATTCATCCTTTTGTCCATTCACACGAATACTCTGCCCAGCACGCGTCAGACACTGTACGCTGGGGGCTCAACAGCCAGGGCCCCGTCCTCTGGGAGCAGACTGTCTGGTGGAGACCAGAAGACCCTGTTCTGGCTTCTATTTCTGATATTTGCTTCCTCTGAAATGAATGTAGCTACTCCAGGTTTCTTTTGATTAATGGTAGCGCATTATATTTTTCTCCATCCCTTTATTTTTGACCTGAGTCTTTCTGTTGCAAGTGGGTTTTTTGTAGGCAACCTATAGCTGGGCCTTGCTTTTTATCCATTCTGACAATCTGTGAATTTTAATTGGTGACTTTCGATCATTTGTATTTAAAGTGATTATTGATAGAATTGTATTAATATCTACCATGTGTAACTCTTTCCTACTGATTATACGTGTTCTTTATTTTTCCCTCCTTTTTTCTGTCTTCTCTGTTTTTCTTTCTTTTTCCTGAGGAAGATTGGCCCTCAGCTAACATCTGTGCCCATCTTCCTCTATGTTGTATGTGGGATGCCTCCACAGCATGACCACCAAAAAGTAGTGTAGGTCTGAGCCTGGGAACCAAATCT
Organism: Equus quagga; assembly: GCF_021613505.1. Lineage (NCBI taxonomy): Eukaryota > Metazoa > Chordata > Mammalia > Perissodactyla > Equidae > Equus > Equus quagga. Next base: position 40,192,184 of record NC_060286.1, read on the forward strand.
GGGCTACCAAAGTGGAGTGCACTGAACTTAACCACTAGGCAACCAGGGCCAGTCCCCTGCCTTCTCTGGTTTTAACTGGGCATTTATTAATATGATTTCATTTTACCTCCTTTCTAAGCATATCAATTATACTTTTTAAAACGATTTTAGTGGTTGCCCTAGAGTGTGCAACATACATTTTATTTATGCTGTAATCTTTTATTAATAGACTTTTAGATTTACAGAAAAATTTGAGGAGATAGTACAGAGGCAATATACATTTTTAACTGATGGAAGTCCACCTTCAAATAACACTATCCACTCCCGTGTAGCGCGCGTGCCTCAGAACAGAGTGTCCCCAATTCCTCCCTCCCGTCCTGGTGGCTCTGCTGCCCTCCATTTCACTTACCCACATGCTATAAGCATTCAACACATTCAGTTTCTGACCTCTACCCTCTTCCTTTCCCTGAAGAACCTCTTTAACATTCTTTGTAGGGCAGGTCTGCTGGTGATGCATTCACTCCGTTTCTGTTTTTCTGAGAAAGTCTTTATTTCTCCTTCATGTTGAAGGATAATTTTGCCAGATATAGAATTCCAGGTTGAGAGTTTTTTCTTTCACTGCTTTAAACACCATCACGTGCTGTGTAGTGACGTTTCATCAACTATGGACGGCAAGTATGACTGTGGTCCCACAAGGTGAGTACCATAGAGCCTAGGTGTGTAATGTAGGAGGCTGTACCATCTAGGTTTGTGTAAGTACACTCTATGATGTTCACACAATAACACAATCGCCTAACGCTGCATTTCTCGGAACGTATCCCTGTTAGGTGACGTGTGAGTGCACTTCACTTTCCTCTCTTCTTGTCCGCGTGGTTTCTAGCGAGAAGTTTGCTGTCATCCTTCTCCTCGCTCCTCTATAGATAAGGTGTTTTTTCCCTTCTGGTTTCTTTCAAGATTTCCTTGTTGTCTTTGGTTTTCTGTGCTTTGAATATGATATGCCTAGGTGTATATATTTTTTTGTATTTATCACACCTTATGTTCTCTTAGATTCTTGAATCCATTGTTTGGTGTTTGTCATTAATTTTAGAAAATTCTCTGCCATTATGACTTCATATATTTCTCCTGCTCCATTCTTTCTTTCTGATTTCCCAAGTACACATATGTTACACACTGATTTCTACCATTTCTTTCTTTTAAATTTTTTTCTGAAAGTTTTCATCTCTCTGCTTACATTGCCCACCTGTTCTTGCATCTCTTGTCAACTTTTTCCATTAGAGCTCTTAACACATTAATCCTAGTTATTTTAAATTCCTCGTCTCAGAATTCCAAGTTCGGTGTCCTACCTGAGTCTGGTTCTGATGCTTTTTCCCTTCAGACTGTGTCTCTTCTTGTCATTGTTGTCATGCTGTGTAATTTTTTCTGAAAGCCAGACACGACGTCCTGGAGAAGAGGCACTGAGCTCCATGGGCCTAGTGTGAGGGTTCATGTTAACCCGGCTCGTGGTTGGACTGCATTTCGTATTTGCTGCAGCTGTAGGAGCTGGTGGCTTCAGCTTCCTCCGGTGTCCTTGTCTTTGTCTCTTCTGTTGCCTCTGAGACCCCGAAGACCTCCTCCCGAGGTGGCGCGTGCATCTTGCAGCTCCTGCAGCCGTAACACTGTTATTCCCCGGGGGGCCTGTTGATGGAAGGAGCTGGGGAGGAGAAATGTTCTCTCTGTGTGCCCTGGCTTTCCCCGCTCAGGAAGGCAGGAAGGTTCAAGGGGCTGGGAGGGAGGTGCCTTCCGCCAGGCTGGACGAGGCTGGAGGCTGGGGGAAGCCTTCCTTCCTGGAAAACAGGCTTTGTTATGGAGAACGCTGTGGGTGGATTTCACAAAGGCAACTTTCCCCTTCTCCTGCAAGAGCCATGAGGGGTTTTGGGAGGTTTCTGGAGATGAATCACAAAACTATGCCCACCACCTTTAGACTGTGACCCCCCCTCCCCAGGAGTTTTTCAGTCTCATATTAGTGGGCACTCAGCCTCCAGCGATTAGTCAAAAGGACCATTTAAGCCACTCTGCCAGTCTATGGCTCCAGCCCCTTCCGCCCCAGGTGAGCAGACCTCAGCTATGACTAGGGATCCGCTCGTCTCTCCAGATTTTGGGGGCACAATTGGCCCTGGGACCTCAGTTCTCTAGTGGGTGTAAGAAAAGTCACTGATTTTCAGCTTGTGCAGCTTTTTTCTTATTGGCAGGGCAGGAGTGAGGACTTCCAAGCTCTCTACGTGTCAGAGCAGAAACGGAGACACTTGGGCTGACGGCACCAGCTGGTTGTGTAGCGCTGGGCAAGCTCCTGACTCTCTCGCGGCCTGTGCTCCCTCATCTATATGATGCTACCTAAAGCCCAGGTGAGTGACACAGGGCAGAAGCCGGGCAGGGGGCTGCAGGATGGAGCGCCGGATGCCCACCCAGGAGGGATGCAGGAGCGGGAGGGAGGAGGCCTCGCAGTTCCCGGCTGTAGGGGAATCTAGGTTTCACTTCTTGCGGTTCTCGGGGCAACACCACCTGCCCTTTACCCTGCTGCACCCCCATTTTTAAGTGATTCCGTGAGAATTCCCAGCCACTGGCTCCACTGTGTCCCTCCCCTGGCCCGGTCAGGGGTAGGACCGGAACCCAGGAGTCCAGGCCTTCAGCCCCGCGTTCTGATAGCGCCCGGGGAAGGAAGCTGCGTCCCAGGCGGAGACGGGGAAACACAGTCCGCACCCGGGGCCCCAGGAGGCCCGGCCACTGCCATTGTATTTGGAAAGGCTCCCGGTCCAGGAGGAAGGCGCTGCCCGAATAGCGGGGAACAGAGGTTGGTTGTGCCGTGTTCCGAGTTCTGTGCCGCGCCCTCTTCCTTCAGTCCCGCCGGGTGTCCCCGGCCAGAGGTGGCCTCCTGACAGAGGAGGTCCCCAAACTCGAGGCCCTGCGGGGTGGGCCGCCCCTTGCCCGCCACCGGAGCGCTCCGG